>NC_137790.1:42801737-43006737 GCF_963383645.1 Muscardinus avellanarius
GAGTTTATTAAAAAGCATTTGGTCCTATGAAAGTCTTAATAAATATGTGATCTCATAAAGACACCATTACTCCCCCTCAAGAAATTTATATCCCAAGGAAAAAAAGAGAAATGAACAAAAATACTAATAAAATATGTCAAAAGCTAAACTAGAATCATGTCCAGGATTTTGTGCAAGGGGTTCAGTAGCCATAGAAGCAACCTCAGCAAATTTTAGAGAATCCCAGCCTAAAGTATGGTATATTTCCCTAGTTATAAGAAAGTTAGAGCATACTTTGCTTTTCAGGGATTTTCCCAAAATAGAAGTTTATTTTATATTTTTTCAAAATGTGTGAGAAGAATTTGAAGGCATAAAATATTTGAAAAGTTTGGGATTGTTGTGATAATTGAGTAATGTTTACCAGAGTGCTTATTAGGCCTGCCAGTTAATAACTACTTTGTACACAAGCATATAACTTTATTTATGTCTTTATAGTTTAATGTAGTCTTAAATTTTTATATAAATTTTGTATTATTATGTCTATAAAGCATAGATGTTTATTTTAATATAGAAGTAATGTTTGAGATTACTTATAATTAGGAAGAATAAAACTTCAGGATGATCCCTATTTAATAATACTTCTTAGGAAGAAAGATGGTTTATTCATTGTTTCATTTGATACATATTTATTATAATGCCTATTTTAAGATAGATGCTGAACTAAATTCTGGGGTACAATGATGATAAAAAGATTAACTTATAGCCCAACAGAGGGACTGAGAACTAATCAAGTAATCACACTAATAAATATGTAATTGCAAACTAAATAAATGTGTAAATGCTTTTTGGTGGGGGTTGAAAAGATAAATGAATCTGATCTAAATGAAAGATTAAGCATTCAGAGTACATTTAAACAAGAGAACGACAGGGTAAGAGTTCTTTCCCCGATTTAGTGAGAGAAATGAGTAGACTGGTGTACTTTAGACGAGAGAAATAGAATACAGAGGTCTTCCTGAGCTAAGCACAAGTATGTCTTCACAGATTAAAAGATGGATAGGAGCCAGGGTGGTGGCACACATACGTAATACAAATACTTGTGAGGCTGAGACAGGAGGATCACAGTTGTGAAGCCAGCCTTAGCAAATTAGTTGATAAATTAGAAATTTATTGATAAATTAGAAATTTATCAATTCCCTGTTTTAAAATAAATATAAAGTAAAAAGTGTGGGGGAATGTAGAAGGGAGACAAAGTGCCCCTAGAATCAATTGCCAATATGAAAAAAAAAATGAAGGGTAGGTTAGTTGAAGCATAAAAAGTAAGTACAAAAGGAGTATGAGATGGCATTAAGGAGATGAGCAGAAATGGCCATGCTGAGCTTTGAATGCCTTTTTTTGCCGACTAGAGTCTCTATGTGAGAACTAGAGAGAAGGAAACTACAAAGTCCTAAACAGTATCTATGACTTAAGGTTTACATTGTGTGAAATTCTTGCAATGTGGAGATAAAGTAGGAGATTCAAAGAGAATGTGGTAGGAACTAAAACAGGACACATTAGTCTAAGTTCTCAGAGAAGCAAATTAGATGAAAGAGAAAAGGAGAAGAAGGTTGAGAGAGACTTGGGAGTCAGCAACGACCACAATGGGTAAGTCTTGGCTTACAGCTCAGCATAGCCAATGGGAAGTTCTTCAGCTAAGGTCTTTCAGGTGAGTCCTCAGTCTCTAGGAGTAAACCTACATGACATCCCTATGATCTTCAGTCATGGATTGAGAGTAGCCAACAGGGAGTCTGGAGTTCATATGAGTGGCATCGTGGCTTTCAAAGTGAAGCCACCAGGTCTGTGGTCAGTTGTGCTCTTTGATTAAATATGTTCAGCAACAGAAGATTGAGGGGTTCATTTGTACCTGGGCCATGAACTGTGTTGACTCTGAAAATGGAAGGAAGTAGACTGATGTGTCCAGCATTTACAAGTTAAAGTCAACATTGCTTTATAGTTTTAATTTTTTATTGGTGCATTGAAGTCATATATCCTTTTTTCTTTTTCTTTTTCTTTTCTTTTCTTTTTTTTTTCAGTAGTGGGGATGGAACACAGGGGCATTCAACCTATGAGCTACACCCCCTGCCCTGTTTTTTTTTTTTATTCTTTATTTTGAAACCGGGTCTTACTGAGTTGCAGAGGGCCTCACTAAGTAGCCGAGGCTGTCTGCGAACCGCAGTACCTTCGGTCTCAGACTCCCGAATGCTGGGATTACAAGCATGCGTCACTACGCCTGGCCAGTCATACACCTTAATGGAGTAGAAGATGGTTAAAGCATAATGCACATAGGACTCATTTAGCCCTTCCCCAATTTTCACTCCATTTCCTCCCTCCTTACTCCTTCTCAGGTTTGGCATGGTGATTGATTAACTTTGATATGTTTGTGAATGTACATTAGGAAATTTCCCTCTCCCCCCTCCAATTCCCCTCAGTTAGGTCACCTTATTTGCTCATGTATAGTTTCTTCTTCTACATCTAGAGTTCCTCCTATGAACCATTTTTTTCCTAACTTCCACATATTAGGGAGAGCATACAATTTCTTATTTTTTTTGTGACTGACTAATTTCACTTAGCATTATGTTCACCAGTTTTATTCATTTCACTGTAAATGATGTAATTGTGACCAGGCATGGTGGCACACGCTTGTAATCCCCGTGCTCGGGAGGCGGAGACAGGAGGCTCGTGCAGGTTTGAAGCCAGCTGCAATGGCTTAAGAGACCCTGTTTCCAAATAAAAATATAAAATAGGTCTGGGAGTGTAGCCTGGAGGTAGAAGGGCTTCCAGGAAACCCAGTACCACCAAAAAGTAAAATCAATTTTAAAAAGATGTAATCATGTTTTTTTATGGCTGAGTAAAATTCCATTGTGTACATATCCCATAGTTTTGTAATCCATTCATCTATTGATGAATATTTTGGCTGGCACTATAGTTTGGCAATTGTGAATTATGCGGCTATGAACATAGATATGCATGGATTATTTTGGTAGTTTGTATTTCCTTCTTTTGGGTAGATACTGAGAAATGGTATTGCTGGATCATATGGTAGTTTCATTCCCATACTATTTTCAAAAGTGGTTGCTCTAATTTGCAATCCCATCAATAGTGTATTAGAGTTCCCACTTCTCCATGTTCTCACCAGCATTTGTTGTTGTTTGTGCTTTGAATGGTTGCCATACTAATTAGAACTAGGTAAAATCTCAGATTAGTTTTGATTTACATCTCTGATTGCTATGATGTTGAGCATTTTTTTCATACATTTATTGACCATTTCTATTTCATCTTTTGTGAAGTGTCTATTTAGTTCACTTGCCTATTTTTTTCATTTTCTTATTGCTGAGTTTCTTGAATTCTATATATATTCTAGATAGTATAGTCCTCTATCAGAGAAATAGTTAGCAAAAATTTTCTCCCATTCTATTGGCTCTCTGTTGAGGTTCTTGATAGTATAGCTTTCTTTGCTTTACAGAAGCTGTTCAGTTTAATGCAATTCCATGTAATGATCCACCTTTTAGTTTCTTGTGCTTTTGGAGTCTTGTTAAGAAAGTTTTTACCTGTGCCGATATGTTGAAGTTTTGTTCCTATGCCTTCTTCAAGGAGCCGCAAAATGCAAAATTATCAGGCCATCTTTCTGATCATCCTATCTATAAAAGCACCTTCCCCTTACACAGAACCTTATCCTCTTATGCAGTATTGTTTTGAGAACTGATATTTACTAACTTAGTATATTTCTTCTTCTCTTTCTTTCTTTCTTTCTTTCTTTCTTTCTTTCTTTCTTTCTTTTTTCTCCCTTCTTTCTTCTTTCTTTCTTTCTTTCTTTCTTTCTTTCTTTCTTTCTTTCTTTTCTTTCTTCTTTCTCTTGTTTTTGTGGTACTAGGAATTGAATCCAAATGCACTCTACTACTGAGCTCTATCCCCAGTACTTATTTAAAAATTTGAAACAAAATTTTAAATCGTTGAGTTGCTAGAGTCTTGCTAAATTATTGAGGCTGGCCTTCAACCTGAGATCTTCCTGTCTCAGCAACCCAGATACTAGGATTATAGGTGTGTGCCATCTTGCCTGGTAGGCAGTGAAAATTGACAAGTGTGAGCAAGGGTTAGATCAGTTGTAACGATCACTTTACAACATGAAAAAGTTGAATCATGAGAGTTATTCAACAAAAACAACATATATCCATCAAGGCTCTATGAAAAGATGATTAAAGAGATTAATGTATCAGAATGGTAATATTGGCTCAAAATAGATAAAGGACCTAAATATAAATCTTAATACTATCAGCTTTTAGAAGAAAATCTGGGTCATAAAACCTCACAACATTGAAATTGGAAGTGATTTCTTGGATATGATTTCAATGGCACAGGCAACAAAAGGGTAAATAAACTCCCTTAAAAAATAAAAAAATATTGTATATCCAAAGACAATGTAAACAGAGTTAAAAGTTACTGATGCTCTTCCAAGAGTTCCTCCTATGACCCATTTCTCCCTAACTCTCACATATTAGGGAAAGCATCTGATTTCTTATTTTTTGTGCCTGACTAATCTCACTTAGCATAATGTCCTCCAGCTCCATCCATTTCCCTGAAAATGATGTAATTGAGTTTTTTTTGATGGCTGAGTAAAATTCCATTGTGTACATATCCCACAGTTTTGTAATCCATTCATCTGTTGATGGACATCTTGGCTGGTTCCATAGTTTGGCTATGGTGAATTGTGCAGCTATGAACATAGATACACATGCATTAGTTTGATAGTTTGGTTTCTTTTCTTTTGGGTAGATACCCAACAGTGGTATTGCTGGATCAAATGGTAGATTTGTTCCCATTCTTCTGAGGATTCTCCATACTGTTTTCCAAAGTGGTTGCACTAATTTGCAATCCCACCAACAATGTCTTAGAGTTCCCACTTCTCCACATCCTCGCCAGCATCTGTTGTTGTTTGTGTTTTGAATAACTTGACAATGTATGGAAGAATTTATCTCTAGGCTTTTATTTAGCTCCAATGGTTTATATATCTGCCTTTAGAACAGTACTACACTGTTTCAATTATTGTAGCTTTATATGGTTTGAAATCAGAAAATATACATCTTCTAGCTTTGTTCTTCTTTGAGACTGTTTTGGGTATCTAGAGCCCATATTCCATATCAGGATAGATTTTTTTTCTGAAAAATAAATAAATAAATGTATGATAGTTTCACCTAAAAAAAAAAAAAGAAAAAAAAATATTCTCTGGTAAGAAAGAAAGCAAAAAGAAATATTGAAATGTTATCTTTAAGTCATCAAAAGTTTGGTACCAGACAAATGAAACTGTTATGTGAGATTATCAATGTTAATATTGTATAAATTGCTATAATACTAGATGTCAACCACTAAGCCAAGCGTGGGAAGGAGGGATGGGGAGGGAATGGGGTGGGGATCGGGTAGGGGCTAACTGGGCGATGTGTGCATGTATGTCTACAAAAGTATCTTATTTATACCACTATGATGTATGAATACATTGCACCAATAAAAAATAAATTAAAAAAAAAAAAAAAGAAAGAGCTAAAACTCTTAAAAAGAAAAAAAATAAAATAAAAAGGAGAAGCATGCTGAACGTGGAAAAAAAAAAAAAAAAGAATGGTAATATTGGAAAGGCAGTCAATTATGAAAGTAGGATAAAATGACAGAAGTAAACTTTCTTGGTATCCATTTGAACAACTACAGGGAAGGCATTGGGTCTTTAGAATTGTTTTCATGGCAGAAAATTTTTCTGTGATGCACATCTTTTTGTTGTTTTTAAAATGCTATTAAATATTTTATTCATCAAAAGTCCTCAATTCTTATTCCATGCTTAAAAAATTAACTGCCATGATTCTCTCGGATAGCTTTGCCTGCTGAGAAAGTAAGGCCACATGATAACATTATCTCACAATAAGTTGATAGTTTCAGATCACAACTTCATATAAAAATCTCCTGGACTCAGTTATTGTGTGTCCCATGCTCACTCATTTCTAATAGTGGTATTAACCTGGGCCATATTATATTAATAAATTCCAACTTCCCAGCTTCCAAGGTTCAAAACCAAATCCCAGGCTAAAGTTCTTTGGTGACAGCTTGAGGCTATTGCTTTCAGTAGCAATTCTGGATACTACTGTTGCCATAGGGGGGAAAAAATTAGCTTTGAGGGTGATGCCAAATTAAATAGCAGTTGGCTTGGTCTCCAGGATAAACCAGTTTTTCTTCTTAGCAGTAAAATAATTTTGTCAGTCTAGGAACAAAAAGGAATTTAAGACAGTTGATGTTTAATAGTGAGCTATGGAAGACTATAAATGTGAATTTAGTCATGGTCCATCCTCTTTAGAACTGTGTGGCATTAAACAATTTGCTTTTTCTCTCTGGATCTAAATATTCATGCTTGTAAGAGATAATAACTCCTAATATATGAATATATGAGACTGTTATGAATAACATTTAATGTAAAGTTTTTATGAAATACCTTAGAAAATAGTAAACATTTGATATATATATATGCATATGTATATATATATATATATATTAATAGACCATTTTGAATGCATGGGACTTCTGGAATTAAAGGCGAAACATTAGCTAAAACTTCACCTATTTTTTACTTGATTTTTATCAGAAAATACTACCTGTCCATTAATTTCTCTTTGGAAAGCTATCTTATTAATAAAGAGACACTATGTATTTAGCCAAAAATAACCTAATAAATGCTTATAAATGCAGCAATATAGATGTGTATAAATGTCGGGAATCCAGCCCGACAGCTATTAATAAGTCCAATACCCATCTTTTTTGTGATACCACATAGGCTAGGGAAACTAATTGGGTTTGTAAGTCTCAGAAAATTTCTGAGACAGACTTAATACCATCAATTATTCAGAGGGAGTCTCCTATGTAACTCAAAGGCCATCCCAAGGCCAGCCGCACCCATGGCAGTTCTGGCAGTAATCTCCAGGCCGATTAAGAGCTGAATGGCTTGTACTGCTCTCCTTTTTCACCCTCCCCAATCAAAAGGGGGGATGGGCATTGATTTCTCCCCAAGGATAATATTTATATCTGAGAGCAGGGAGGCAAGGGTGCAAAGGCCTGCATTTAATATTTCCCTTGCCTTACCTGCGTCTCCAAAGCCTGGCATACTATACCGTATTTGAAGGGACAGGATGACGAACATTAGGGTTTTCATGACTGTCTTTTTTTAAAATAAAAAACAAAGGACTAATTTCAGGGATTTCCTCTTCCCAGGAATCATAATTACCAGTTATTGTAGGCAGGTGTTTGATATCTCTTGCTGGGACCCAAAGTGGTCTTTTATAGAGGAAGACACACCCAAAGCCGCTTCCTGCAGTTATGAGGGAATCTGAGCCCCTCCACATTCCCATCAGGGGATCTCTCCATTTTACTTTGATGGAGGAAAAGGGAATCTCTGTGGTCCAATGCCTATGAAAAAGGGAAAGGTTGGAGTCTTTTGAAAAATTTAAAATATTTAGGGTTAATAATGCTTTTCTTAATTGATTATGTGGGGGTAGTAACTCCCCCTTTTGTTACCTTTAGGTATGATTATATTTTAATCATACCTTTAAGTAATAAACTTTAAGTAAACTTAACCTTTAGGGTATGATTATATTTTTGTATTAAAGCTTGTCCTTTTGGGTTATATGGAATGCCCGTAGTGTGAATAATTTTCCATAATTGTAGGAAGGAGATGGAATGTTGACTAATAAAACAAGGGCCATTATCAGTTTTGATTTGTTCAGGAATATCAAGAATAGCAAAACAATGAAGAAAATAACTTATAGCATGTTTTATCTTTTCACCCGAATGAGCTGAGGCCCAATCAGCCCTGGAATAGTTATCTATAAAAACAAAAATATACTTAAGTTTTCCAAATGATTAAAAATGAGTTATATCCACTTGCCATAATCCATTGGGGCCGAGACCTCTCAGAATAACTCCGGACAATTGAAGGGAAGGTATTTGAAAGAAGGGTTGACATGATTTACAAGTATGAACAATATTTTTTAAATCCTTAGTAGGGATTTGAGGATATTTGTGTTTTAATTCTCTCCCCATGGCCTCTTCTACAAATAGGGCTTGAACTTTTGTGCAGGCCATCGCCCGGCCCTTCTGAACGCCCATCCCTTTTGAACGGCACTCGCCCATCTCTTTAGGACTTACTGTCCCATGTACAACTGCTGTTGTTCCAGCCTGCCAGAGTCTGTTTACCTTGGAGACCTGCTGTGGCCCAGCGCTAAATTTACACCCTTTTCCCCTGATTTTCAAGTGCCAGTGAGAGCTCACCAGACACCAGCCGGAACCTTGACACTTTCCAAAGCACAGGCCCCTCTCTTGGGAGGAACCCATTCCCTGGCGCCCTGCCCTTCACAAAGAAAAGAGAACTCTCCCCGGGATTGGTCGCGTTACCACACTGGATGCCTTGCGGCGACCATCCCCTCCACTTCGGACTTGGGGATCTGAACCCAACTCCCTTTCGATCGGCTCTAGTATCAATTAAACATTTAGAATTTTTATCTCCAATTGTGATCACCATTTTGGGTCTTAACCCGGTCACCAGAGGTACCATCCAATGGATCTCGGTGGAACTGTTCACCTTTTTTAACGGGGCTGAGGGAAGCTCCCCTGGGAGGTTAAAGGCTCCCCCTTTTAAGTTAAATTTGGACCGGCAGTCCCGGGCCCAATGAAATACCTTAAGGCATTTGGGGCAGGGCGTCCGGTAAGGCATTTGGGGCAGGGCGTCTGGGGAGTTTTCCCTTTCTTTCCTCCTCCCATAAGAGGCGTGGCCTGGGACGCACATTTTCGGTGGAAATGGCCCTCCTTTCCGCATCTGAAACACGTGGTGGGGGCAACCCTTGATTGCTGTATTACCTGTATCAGAGTCTGTATGCCCTCCCGTTGCCCTTCCTTTACCGCAACTGCCATAGTTTGGAGTTGATGGCTCATAGACCCAACGTCCCAAGAGGCCACGATCCATCTCTCTAAAGCATGCCCCTTCAACCCCATGCAGGCCAGCTTATGATCAGCTGTTATCTCGTCCCACACTAGCATTTTGACAAACTTGTCTCCCAGTGGACTGGCTGGAAACCTCCTCCCAAGGCTGTTATACACTCTCTCTACAAAAGTGGAATAAATAATCACGGAGGCCCCTTCGCGCCCTCGGAGCAGGGTTGAGCCCAGAAGAAACAGCCAACACGCGGAGCCCAGGATCAGCAGCCACCAAGCGAGGGTGGCAGCAGGGTGCACAGCCCTGTTCCGAGCTGGGGCTGGGGCTGGGGCTGGCGGGGAGGTGCAGCCACAAGGCAGCCTGGAAGGCGCAGTCTGCTGGTCCAGCCCTTCCACTAGGGTTCCTCTGGCTCCCGCTTTGCCCGCATATGGCAGCGGAGGGGAGGGTACGAGAATGAATTGGCCAGGGAAAGGGGCTGTGGGGAGTCCTTGGCATCCCCAAAAGGATTGGGAGGTTTTTTAGGGGCTTCAGGACCAGAGGGGGAGGTGTATGCTCGGCGGCCCCATTTTTCGCTGGCTTGGGGATATGGTCAGCGAGTTTATCTGGGGGTCGCGGGGGAAAACAACTTTTAAGTGTGGAGACGGTGGGGAGAACCTCAAGGGGGGTGATCTCCCCTTTCTCTGTCTGGGCTTGCCTAACCAGCCCCTCAAATTGATCCCAGGTACCCCAATCATACCCCCAGGCCTGGTGGCTTGGTTATCAGCGAGATTAAGTTCTCGGCTCTTGAGAAAGAGTCGAATGGATTCTAGGGCAGGGTCAGGTTTAGAACTGAACTTCCCCATATTAATATCCATATTAATATATGGGGAGATACTCACCCGAAGACCGATTGCTCGCCAGCAATTTCTTTCTTTAGGGAGTGAAGAGGGGTGCCTCACACAGGGCACCAGACTGTCGGGAATCCAGCCCGACAGCTGGTGCGGCTTCAAGAGATGATGAGTACCGACGACTCAAACACAAACCCATGAGCCAGGAGTCAAGTCAAGCGAGATCTCATTTATTTCTCTCCAAGCAGTCCTATATATAGCACCAAGCCACGAGGGGAATTTCCATGAGAAATAGCCTAGCCTGTCTGGGATAAAGATCACTAGCACGTAGTTTACAGCCAATCCCAGGCCAGTACATGAGCCATTCATGTGTGTGGAAAGCTCCTTTAAAGGTAGAAAGGGAAGAACCGCTCAGTCTCCCCACCCATAATGAATGGGGAAAACCACGCCTTCCTAGCTTCCTCCAGGCACCATCTTTGCCCCTTTTCTGCTGAATCACTTTACTTAAAGTTTTGCCTTAGGCCGTAGGCTGCTCAGGCCAAATCTCCTTAGGCGCTGTATGGACACACCCCATCATATAAATGCCCCATTTTGTGAAAGTGATGACTGTCTATTATATATTAACTCATGAATTAATAACATTTGAGAATATAATTACAGTTTTATTATTTTTATTTTGGCTCTTTCATTCCTTTATTTTATACTAAAGATTGAACCTAGAAACATTTACCTCAGGGATATAGCTACAATAATTCTTTTTAAATTTTGAAACAGGGTCTTTATAAGTTGCTGAGGGTATTGCTAAGGTGCTAGGTCTTGCTTTGAACCTGCAATTGTCCTGTCTCCGCCTCTGAAGTACTCGAATTGCAGATGTGTGTATCCATGCCCAGCTGTTCTTTCCTGTAGTTCTAGAAGGATGCACTGAAGCTATTATGTGGCAGAGAAAATGCATGTAATTGCATCCTCTGAAAAGAATCCTTTACTTTCCTCCCAAATTCATTGCACTTTCTTTATTCACTATAAAGTTATTCGTATCCTCCTAGTTATAAGATGTGATGCCTTGAGATTATCTTTCACTTTTTCTTCATTACCTCATCTCCAGCAAGCAGCTAAGTACTCTTGTTTTTGGCATCGTGCTGTCTTTCACAGTTGTGCTTTTTGCTGTAATTTTATTGCTTCACAGAGATTACACTGCTTTATCTTTTCCTTGGATAACTTCATAGTTTTCTGTCTAGTGTGCTCTGCCATTTTTTCCTCAAATAGAACAAGCACTATATTTACCAATTAATTTTCTTAATGAGCATCTATAATCTCACTGTCTCTCTGCTGACAAGATGCAAAACATCCAATGCTTGGGTTCAAGAACCTCCTGAGTCCAAGCCCCAAATTGTCTTTTCTGCTTCTACAATTCATCTCTAATTGTATGTTCACCTTAAAATCCAAGGGATGTGGATGAGGGAGGCACTGCCATAGTTTTGTTTCAATTGAGATAAACAAAACCCCTCATTTCTCCCACTTTCATTCCTCTTATCATGACCCATCTCATCCACATCTCTGAGTTCTCATTTTCCCTGTCATCAAGACCATTGGTATTACAACACAATTTACTCCACAGCAGTCCTCTTTTCAAAGCTTAATGTTCTTTGTCCTCTCTCTGTATACCATTCTTCTTAATCTACAAAATTTCTATAAAAGGCCAATTTTCCACTTTATGACAGATATTCCTTGACTCATAATGAGATTATGTCCTGGTGAATCCATTAAAAACATGATAAATTGAAAATGTGTTTGATATACCTAACCTACTAAAAGTCTTAGCTTAACAACACAATGTACTGTAGAAATGGGTTGTTTCCCCTTGTGATTGAAAGATTTGACCAGAAGCTAGGGCTCCTCCTGCTCTCCATCATTGCAAAAAACATGGTACCACATATTGCTCTCTTGAGAAGAGTCAAGAGTCTAGGTTTCTTCTGAATGTTTATCACTTCTATATTATCGTAAAGTCAAGAAAAGTATATGCAAATCAAACCATTACAAGCCCATAACCATATGCAGTTATTTAGTGACACAATTGGCTCCCAACTATCTTAGAATATCTACAGAGTGAATATGGATGTATTTTGTTTATATTCTCCTTCTCTTCTGAACATTGGTATAGGATAATCACATACCAAAAATTTATACTGTAGTCAGGTAAATGAACAATTGAAGTGTTTGTACTTGAATTATTCAAGGTTCTATATAAGTGCTGCTATATCAATTAAGTATACTTTGTTATGAATCTTCACAGGTATAATTATGTTCTCTAAGAAAAATAAGCAAAATCATTGTAACATTTTCATAAAAAAGAAAAAAATTACAAGGAGGTGATCCTCAAACAGCTGTTAGATTATGCTTGTTTCTATTTATTTTTTTTTTACTATTTATGCTTAGAATTTTTATAATTTCAACCCTAAATCTTATTCTTTAGAGAAAATATACTGAAACAAAATCCACTTAAATCCTCAGTGGCTATCTAGTTTAAAATCATTTCATTAAAATACACTTAGAATTCCATGTAGCAAACATATTAAGAGGATTATGTCTTCCCTCAGAGTAAGCTTCAGGGCAGAACCAATAATCAACTACCATGGTATTTAATCTTACTAAATTTAGAGACCTTTTAGAAGGTTCAGTTTTGAAGATTTTTGAAGATTTATTTTCTGTGAAATCACATATACCAATTTTGTGTCATTGGGAATTATTGCATCAAGGATGCCACTGAAGACAAATAGAGACAACTTTTTCCTTTTAAAGTAAACCATGAAGCACAGAAGCCAACTTGCATCACACACCTTTGATGTAGACCTTTGATCCTGGCACTTACTCTTGTGATATGTCAGGCAACTTTCTTACCCTCAGTAGTTAAACATTTTCCAAGAATAATGGAGATAGCTATATGAATGTTATTCCAGGCTGATCTCTGGCCTAAGGAGACATATATCAGATGATATGGTACAGAGTCTGTGGTTCATTTCAAGGAAGCATCACAGCATTCTGCATCTGGAATTGTGCTGAGAAAGAATCAGTCTCTTTATCAACTGAAAGCAGCCACAACATACACACACAAAAAACAGTTTCTGGCAGCAAAGTTTGGAATTGTTATCAGGGCAACAGAACATAGCAGTTGGCAGACTCATACACACCAGGACTTTTGAATATTCAAATATTAACTTCCAGGAAAGATAAAATATTTTGGTGAAAATACACTATTTCATATCAAGCCAAATTAATGTTCCTTAAAGGATGTTTTCATGTGGATGTTTTATTTCATTTTATACATTTGTCGTTTACTCATTCTACCAGGACAAACTTAGATATGACTTGATCTTGGATTTTAAATGGCTAAGCTTTTATGCTTATCAACTAATAGTGTGTAACTCTGAGCAAGCTTCTATTGCTGAATGAATATTCCTTTTCACTGAGATGCCTTCAATAAATTTAATTCATTTTTATTAAAGAAATGTATTATCCCACCTTTACTTTTAGGAAAGTGTTATAGACCCAAATGTGTTTCCGCCAAACTCATATATTGAAGTCCACATCTTTATTTTGATTATAAGTGAAGATAGGATATTTTTTGAGGTCAAGTTAAATGAAGACATAAACCTGGGGTTCTGATCCAATGTTATTGTCCTTATAAGAGATACAAGAAAAGTCTTTCCTTCTGTTCGCTCCATCTCCTCTTCTCTGACATAGGAAAGCAAGTTGCCCTATGGGTGCATTTTGGCACCCTGATCTCAGACTTTCAGTCCCCCTAACATAAATAAAATAAATATCTGTTGTTTAAGCCACCCAGTCTATGATATTTTATAATAAAAGTCTTAGCTAATGAATACAGGGTTCAAGAAGATAGCATAAGCAAAATCATCTGTTTTGAGTACTAAATGAGTCAAATAAATTGAAGTAAATAAACCAACTGAAAGCACACTTCTTATACAATATTCACACAGTGGATTTCTATGCAGATATTAAAATAATATCTAATTTCCTAGATGGAAAGGTATATATGCCATATATTATTAGGAAAAAATGAAAGTTTAAAAACATGTTCATTAGCTGGGCGTGGTGGCGCACGCTTGTAATCCCCGAGCTTGGGAGGCAGAGACAGGAGGATCGCGCAGGTTCGAAGCCAGCCGCGCACGCTGGCTTAGGAGACCCTGTTTCCAAATAAAAAATTAAAAGGAAAAAAAGTCTGGGAGTGTAGCCCGGAGGTAGAAGGGCTTCCAGGAACCCCGTTACCACCAAAAAATAAAAATAAATAAAAAATAAAAAATAAAAAACATGTTCACTATGGCTAATTTATTATAGATATATACATATACAGGTATGTATTTTTGATATGTGTATATATATTTATGTATATATATTATGGAAATGCCATTGGAATTTATCTTTATTTGGTCGAAATATGAGCCACATTAAATTTCCTCTTCTTTTTGTTTAATTCTATTGTTTTAAATATATATATTAATTATACAATAACAAAAACAGTTATTGATGTTTCTAAGTATAGTCTGACACAACTTTAAGATACTGCAAGTTAGTAGCACAAAAAATAATATTACATGGAAGTAATATACTCCATATTTGGGGAAAAAATTAAAACATACCTTGTTTCAAAGCTGACCTTTTAAAATGATAATTCCAGGATATACACTATATTTTGAGAGTTCTCATACTTATGTATGAAACATGATTTATATATGGTATTTATGTAACTGCATATATAGGTATGTTTAAATATATATAAATTTTTGAAGCTCCTGTCACTTATATAAAAGTCATAAATTAAATAATAGTAAAAATATTACTTTTCCTAACTACCAATGAATGTGTTTCTTTTTTTTGATATTTTATTTTATTTTATTTTATTATTATTATTTTTGGTGGTACTGGGGTTTCTGGAAGCCCTTCTACCTCCAGGCTACACTCCCAGACCTATTTTATTTATTTTATTTATTTTTATTTTTATTTTTTATTTTTTCCAATTTATTTTATTTTATTTTATTTTTTAATTGGTGCATTGTAGTCATATATCAATCACATTGGAGTACAAGACTTGAGAGGATATACAAGCACACATCATCCAATTAGCCCTCATCCAGCCCCCATCCCATTCCCTCCCCCTCCCTCAATCCCATGCTTGTTTGGTGATTAACTTTGATACATTTGTTTATGTACCTCCTGGGTTTTAAAGAAGCTCCATTCCCCCCCTTCCATACCCTCTGATTGGTCACCTTAGTTGCTTCACAATAGGGTCCTTTCTATATCTCGACCTTTTCCTGTTGCCCCTTTCCTCCTAGTTATTGCTGATTAGGGGAAGCATCTGATTTTTATTTTCTGCGATATTTTTCTGTGCATGCCACGTTGCAAGTATCGGTCCCACTCTTGACGGCCCCAGTAGTGGCCTGGCTACCTGGTGGACTGATCCAGACCTCACTGGCTCAAGAAGCGGCCTTGCCTCACGGCAGGCTTCGATGCTGGCCATTGGCCCCCGCATTGGCCAAACCCCTCGGCAGACTCTGATCTCGGCCTCGGAGGTCCCAGCACTGGCCTTGCCTCATGGCAGGCTCCGATGCCGGTCTCGCTGGCCCCAGCCCTGGTCTAACCCCTTGGCAGGCTCCAGTCCGGCCAGCTGCTGGCCCTGGCACCAGCCTAACCCCTCAGCAGGCTCTTATCCTGGCCTCGGAGGCCCCAGCACTGGCCTTGCCTCACAGCAGGCTCCTCTGCTGGCCACTGTTCCCGGCATTGGCCTAACCCCTCAGCAGGCTCCGATTCCAGCCTTGGAGGCTCCAGTAGCGGCCTTGTCTCGTGGTAGGCTCAGATGCCGGCCATTGGCCCCGGCACCAGCCTAACCCCTCAGCTGGCTCTTATCCTGGCCTCGGAGGCCCCAGCACCCGCCTTTTCTCATGGCAGGCTCCAATGCCGGTCTCGCTGGCCCCAGCAGTGGCCTAACCCCTCAGCAGGCTCTGATCCTGGCCTCAGAGACACCAGCACTGGCCTTGCCTCACGATGAGCTCCGATCCCAGCCCTGCTGGCCCCAGCCCCAGTCTAACCCCTCGGCAGGCTTCGATCCCGGCCTCGGAGGCCTCAGCACTGGCCTTGCCTCACAGCAGGCTCCAATGCCGGCCATTGGCCCTGGCACTGGCCTAACCCCGTGGCAGGCTCTTACCCTGGCCTCAGAGGCCCCAGCACCAGCCTTGACTCATGGTAGGCTCTGATGCCGACCTCGCTGGCCCTAGCAGCGGCCTAAACCCTCGGCAGGCTCCAATCCCAGCCTCGGAGGCCTCAGTAGCGGCCTTGCCTCACGGAAGGCTCCGATGCCTGCCATTGGCCCCGGCACCGGCCTAACCCCTCGGCAGGCTCTTATCCTGGCCTCGGAGGCCCCAGCACTGGCCTTGCCTCATGGTGGGCTCCGCTGCTGGCCGCTGGCCCCGGCATCAGCCTAACCCCTTGGCAGGCTCTGATCCCAGCCTCGGAGGCCTGATGTGTTTCATTTTTAATTTTTTTTTATTGGTGCATTTTAGTCATACGTATTAATGGGGTACAAGATGGTAGAGTCATACATGTACACAACACTTATTTAGCCCCTCCCCAATTCCTTCTCCATTTTCGCCTTCCCTCCTTCTCAGGTTTGGCCTTGTGATTTACTTTATTATGTTTATGAATGTGGCTTAGTGATTGACTTTGATATGTTTGGGAATGTATATCATATACATTATAGAATTTCCCTTTTGATCCCTCACATCCCCCTCAGTTTGGTTACCTTATTTGCTCTTGTACAGTTTTTCCTTCTTGAGTTCCTCCTATGACCCATTTTCTCCCTAGCTTCCACATATTAGGGAGAACATCTGATTTCTTACTTTTTGTGACTTACTAATTGTGACTTACTAATTTCACTGAGAATAATGTTCTCCAGTTTCATTGATTTCCCTGTAAATGACATAATTTTGTGCTTCTTTATGGCTGAGTAAAATTCCATTGCATTGTGTACATATCCCATGGTTTTGTAATCCATTCATATGTTAATGAACAGTTTGGCTGGCTTCATAGTTTGGAAACTGTGAATTATGTGGCTATGAACACAGATATGCAAACATTAGTTTGGTTGTTTGGTTTTTATTTTTTTGGATACATATCCAGAAATGGTATTGCTGGATTATATGGTAGCTTCATTCCCATTCTTCAGAGGATCCTCCATACTGTTTTCAAACGTGGTTGCCCTAATTTGCAATCCCACCAACAGTGTATAGAGGTCCCACTTCTCCATATCCTCAGCAGCATTTATTATTTGTATTTTTAATGATTGCAATTCTAGTTAAAGTTAAGTAAAATCTCAGGATAGTTTTGATTTGCATCTCTCTGATTACTAATTATGTTGAGAATTTTTTTCATATATTTATTGGTCATTTGAATTTCATCTTTTTTGAAGTGTCTATTTAGTTCACTTGTTCATTTTTAATATGGTTATTTGTTTTCTTAGTGCTGAGTTTCTTGACTTCTCTGTATATTATATATATTAGTCATCTATCAAAGAAATAGTTGGCAAAATTTTTCTCCCATTCTGTCAGCTCTCTATTGAGGTTCTTGATAGTTTCCTTTGCTTTACAGAAACTCTTCAGTTCAATGCAATCCCATGTAATAATCCACCTTTTAGTTTCTTGTGGCTTTGATGTATTATTGAGAAAGTTTTTACCTGTGCCTATGTGTTGCATTGTTAAACTGATGCCCACTTCAAGGAGCTGCAAGATCTCTGGTCTAAAATACTGTGTAGTTTCTAGCAAACAAATTATTCAGTGGATACTATCATCTTATATGTGACATTGTTCAGTTCTTCCTCTCCAAACCATTATTCTTTTTATTTTTTTCTCTTTCTCTCTTAACTAACATGGGATGACAGGAAACACTAAATATTTTAAACTAGATGTAATGGTAGAATTTAGTAGCAAGAATTATCAGTATTTTTCAGTGTTGAAATGTTCTGACTAGTGTTAATTGTGGTGAGAAATGGCATAATTTTCTTTTATATAAGATAAACTAGAAAAAAATATTATGGTAGATGCTCATGGTAGGACAGAGGTCAAGTGTGGGGCAAAGTGTGAATTCATATTTATTGCCTGATAGACAATGACCAAAGCACTGTGGCTATAAAAGAAAATAAGTTTAATAAGGTCAATTATCTTCTAAAGTTTATATCCTAGAAAGATAATATATAAAGTAATTAAGCAATAAACAATAAGATAAATTCAGAGCTATATGCTAAAACATTAACAATAAATGTCAGAGATATGAAAAAAGGTGCCAGGGATAAAGTTACTTCAACTTATATGTACAGTGAAGGTGTGTATGAACGATATATAAATAGGCCCTTAATGACAATAAATGGTCTCATGAAGAGTAAAAGATATTCAAGACATGTAGATTTGCAAATATAAAAGCAGAAATAAGCTTGGCATATACAAAGAACAAAACATTGCAACCATGGACTTGCAACCATGGGAAAGTATGATTGAAGAGAAAGTTGGAGAATTGATTTGTGGGATTTATATGACAAAGTAATTCAATTTTTTTTGTTTCTTTGTTTCAGTCTTGGGGATTGAAACTAGTGGCACTCTACCTCTGAGCTATACCCCTAACTTTATTTCTTAAATTTGTTGTTTGTAAATAGGATCTAATAAAGTTGCTGAGAGCCTCAGTAATTTGTTGAAGCTTGTCTCAAACCTGTGATTCTCCTGTATCAGCCTACCAGGGACTAGGATTACAGGTGAGATCCACTATACCGGGCCTTAAATTTTGTTGTATATAGAATGAAAAGCCTTTGGGATTGCTTATGCGTGATATTAACATAATGCAATTGAAATTTGAAAATCACCCCACTAGCTGATTAACTGAATTGAAATCTCTGGGATTTGGGTATAGGTAACTCAGAAGGATTTTTAAAAAATGACCCAAATGAGTCTTCTGAGCAGTCAGATTTGGGAATCTTTTACTTAAGTGCACAGTGCCTGCTTTAGCCATCAGGGAGACATTGCTTAAGTTAAGGGCAAATGTGTCAGGACCCTAAACCTCAGATAGATTTGCTCATTCTGAGTTTGGAACGTCATAAAATTAAGTTAGCTTAGTCCCTGATCTCCTATAACTAGTATTCTAAAGAAACTTTCAGATAACTATACACAAAGAGAATCAGTACCTGTCCCTAAAGTAGGTTAACATTGAACTGAAAATAAAGAAAATCACAGACAAATCAAGAGAGACACATTTTATCTTTTTGGAACATTGGGCTTATGTTCCTTTTTTGTTTAGTTCCACAAGTTATATAGATTATTTTGTTTATAGACTTTCCTCTCCTGTAAAATCAAGATTAAAGCCCTTCTTCTTAGAGTTGTCGTATATAAAGTTAAATTTGTAAGTTATAACAATGTACAACAAATTAAAGATAGTTCTCTTCCAGTTCATACCTTCTTCTCTTGTTTGTCATTAACTAAGAACATGTCCAGATTAAATATGACAGAATATAGGAAGACAGTATGTTTTTGTTTCCCTAAGACTCAGAACTCAATCAGAGAGAAGACTTCTTGGAAAGACAATAAAAGAAGTCAGAAAACAACAGAAGAAAGTCAGCCAAAATGTGGCAAAATTGGATGCAGCACAGGGAACAAAGGACTGAAAAAAGCTTCATGCTCCATTCATCTGGTGAATGAAGAGAAGAGGTGACACTATTTTGGTGAACCTGAGCCAAGGCTTGCAGCTGGTGACTGCTGGAACCTAGCATCTTTCAGAGATCAACTTCAATAGAGAAGAAGCAGAATCTTCTTTGTGATTGCAGAAAACCATCATTGAAAGCAACTACATTCTTCATGCTTGAATATATGCTTCAATACCTCAAGATTGAGATGTTCCAGATTCCCCAGTCAACTTCCCAGTGAATCCCTGCATCAGAAGCTTAACTTGGACCAAGAAACAATTTCCTAAAGGGACCTTCCTACAGGAAACCCAGTGGATATGTCCTGCCTTTTCAAGACCACCATGAATCTACATACCAACTAGTCGAATTGCCTTGTGAATGTCTGTGGCATTGAGCTCATTTCTACAGGAACCTGAATGGCATTCATCAAGACCTTGAGTTTATCATCTGTTCCAGTGGGAACCCATGCAACTACAGGGACTTGCTTGGCAACCAACAGATTCATAATGTCTGTGATTTGGCAAATTATCTCTGTAAAGGTGGAGGCAGGGGCTACAGTCCAACACAGCAGAAACATGAATTAGCAGACAGTCCCTAGAGACACTTGGGTGGGCAGGACCTGGGGTCAACAGTTCAGCCCACCCCTGAGGAGTCTCCAGCAATCATCACAGTACCACTAACAATGTTGTCTATGGGGTAAAAAAAACCTCAGCCAACACTGCTGCCAGGTTGTAAAGCTGTAAATTCACACATGACAATATTTGGACACCATAAGCACCAAGGTTGAAGGCCATCAAGGTCTCATGTGATCTCAGCAGCCCTGTCCCTGTGGATAAAAAACTAAGCCAACCAAGCTCCAGGCTCAGAACAATACAATCTCTCTAACAGAACTTGGGCCCTGAAAGCATGGATCCCTGAGGCCAGCTGGGGTTGCCTTGCTCACAGCTACAGGCTAGAAATAAAACAATCTTTCTGCCAGCAGGGTTTGTGCCTAGTGAACATATGTCAGTGACTTATAGAGCTCCACATGATTGCAATTACTAAATCAGCAGTGGTGTGTCTCTGGGCCATCAAAGTTCAGGAAGCTGGGCCACAATCTCAGAATATAACAATCTCTGGCCTTTCTGAGTTCAGTGATCACAGAGGCCAGAGATTAGCAATTAGCAGTTTTTCTTGGGTTTGAAACCAACAGAGCAGTAGTGTTGTGTATGTGGTATTAAATACTAATAAGAATGCCACAGGCTCTGAATATAACAACATAGACTCTGGTTTTGCTAAGTTTGGGTCTAGAGAAAATGATGGCCTGGAGCCATAGATTATTTGCCATCATTTATTGAGAACTATATCTTGTTAAAGAGGTACTGGGGGGACAAACAAAAATGTCTGATTGGTTGAAGCAAATATATACTCCCCAGTGTATGCCTTACTATAAAAAGACAAAATAAAAACAGACATAGGACTCTCACACAAAGAGAAAGAGAATGACAAGACAATAGAGATGCAAACCTGAGAATTCTGAAAATATGAGAATGAAGACCAAGAAGAAGGCAATAAGCTCCCACAACTCAACAACAAGAGACATGAACAATACTGAGATGTAGAAAATGCCAGAAGGTTAATTCAGATTTTTGATTTTCAATATTATAAAAGGCCACAGAAATTAAATAGAAAAATTATAGAGGAACATACAAATAAAGAAATTAAGATGGGCATGGTGGTGCATGCTTGTAATTCCAGCATTTGGGAGGCTGAGACTGGAGGATCACAGTTAACTGACAGTCTCAGCTACGTAGTGAGGCCTTCCACAACTCAGTGAGACCCTGTTTCAAAATAAAATAATAAAAAATAGGGCAGGGGATGTAGCTCAGAGGTCAAATGCATCTGGGTTCCATCCCCAAACATGCAAAATGAAAAAAAAAGAAAGAAATTAAGACTCTAAGTAAGAACTAAAGGAAGCTTTGAGTAAAATGAAGAAGACAATAAATAAAGACCTCTATAGAAACCACCTCTAGCAGACTGAATCACATGGAAAATAGATTATAGTCTAGGAAGACAGGTTATTCAAACTGACCATTTAGTCAACAATATACAAAAGAAAATATGAAAACATGACCAGAACATCCAATATATACAAGAAAATATGAAATGAACTTTTAGATGAATGTCACTGAAAAGGGTCTAGAAATGCAAAACAGGTGCATTAAAATCCTCCTTAGAGAAATAACAAAAAAAATGTCCTGAACATTAAAACTAACAACAAAAAAGAATTAGACATCTATGTAAATAAGACAGTCATAATATTAACAAGACAAGACCAAGAAGAACTTCTCCATTTCACAAAATCAAAATGACTAACATAGAGGCCAAGGAAAGAATCTTAAATGCATCTAGAACTAAATAATAGATGATATTCAGGGGCAAAACAATAAGAATCACACATATATGGCCAATTGATTTTTTGACAAAAGTGCCAAAAATATATGTTGAACAAAAGATAACCTTTTCAATAAATGGTGTTTGGAAAATTGGTTATCCCTTTGTAAAAAAAATTTTAAATACCTACTTCTCACATGCACAAAAGTCAACTTGAGATGTATTAAAGACCTTTAAATCAGACCAGGAATTATGAATTTGCTAGAGGAGGGCATAGGTTCAATAATACAACATGTAGCCACTGACATGAACTTCCTTAATAAGATCACAAAGGCTCAGAAAATTAAAGCAATAATTAATTAATGTGATGTGACTAAACCAAAAAAATTTGTCTCATTAAAAAAAAATACATTGAGAGTATAAAGAGAAAGTCTACAGAATGGGATAAGATCTTTGCAGCTCCTCATTTTATAGAGGACTTGTATCTAAAATATGCCAAGTACCTAAAAGACTTCACACACACACACACACACACACACACACACACACACACAAAAAGTAAATGTGCAATTGAACTGAACAGACACTTCACAAAAGAAGAAATACAAATGGTCAATGATACATGAAAAAATGTTCAACATCATTAGCAATCACCGAGATGTAAATCAAAACTACACCCTGAGCCAGATGTGGTGGCGCTAAGATAGTAGGATTGCGCAGGTTTGAAGCCAGCCTCAGCTACTTAGTGAGGCTCTCAGCAACTTAGTGAGACTCTGTTTCCAAATAAAATATAAAGTAGTCTGGGAGTATAGCTTAGAGGTAGAAAGCCTCTGGGTTCCACCCCCAGTACAGTACCACCAAAAGAAAACAAAAACAAACAAACAACAACAACAAAAAAAACTACACTCTGAGCTAGGCGTGGTGGCGCACACTTGTAATCCCCAGGCATTGGAGGCTGAGACAGGAGGATCACACAGGTTCGGAGCCAGCCTCAGCTACTTAGTTAGTGAGGCTCTCAGCAACTTAGTGAGATCTTATTTCCAAATAAAATATAAAATAGGTCTGGGAGTATACCCATAGGTAGAAAGCCCCTGGGTTCTGCCCCCACTACCACCAAAAAAACAAAAGCAAAAACAAACAAACAAAAGAAAACTACACTCTGATTCCATCTAATCCCTATAATAATGGCAATTACCAAGATGTCAAGCAACAGCAAATTCTGGACACATGTGGGAAAAAAGAAATCTCTTTTATACTGTTGGTGAGATTGCAAATTAGTGTAGCATCTGTGGATATCAGTGTGGAGATTCCTCAGAAAATTTGGAATGTATCTACCATATGATCCAACTATGCCACTTCAGGGTATATTTTCAAAAGGACTGAAATCAGAATGTTATAGTAATACATGCATATTTATGTTTATAGTAGCACAATTCATAATAGTAAAAGTATGGAACCAACTAGGTGTCCATCAACAGATAAATGGATTACAAAATTATGGGATACCACATAATGGAACTCTATTCAGCAGCAAGAAGAACAAAATGATGTCATTTTCAAGGAAATAATGAATTCTGATATAATAATGTTAAATAAGATTAGTTAGTCACAGAAAGTGAAACATCATATGCTTTCTCTCATATGCACAAGCTAGGGAGTAATCAGGATACCAGAATGACATTAAATAATGGGGAAGAAACCCCAGTGGAGCTAGTGAGGTGGTCAAGGGAAAGGGAGGGGGGAGAATTAATGAAGAAAACACTTCCATTGACATTACGCATATTTGTGACAATACCAAAGACAATCTCAGTATTGTCTATGGGGAAGGGAAGTGTAGAAAAGGAGTCAAGAGAAAGCTCACCAAGTTCTGTGTGTATGTATGCCAATATCTATAAATTATATTATGATATGAGACCATAATGCATGTATAAAGGTATAAATTTTTTTCACAAAAAGAAAATCTCATCTGAGGTACTTAACTTTTAGGATCTTTGGCTTCCATATGAGGTAAAATTTGGATAGACATTCTCAGGTCTACTATGTGTCCACAACTCTATCTATCTATCTATCTATCTATCTATCTATCTATCTATCTATTTTTTTTGTGTGTGTGTGGTACTAGGGTTCCTAGTAACCCTTCTACCTCCGGGCTACACTCCCAGACCTATTTTTATACTTTTAAAATTTGGAAATAGGGTCTCTTAAGCCAGCGCGGCTAGCTTCGAACCTGTGTGATCCTCCTGTCTCCACCTCCCAAGCGCGGGGATTTTTTTCATTGATCCAAAGTGGTCTAGATATCAGCACATCACTGCTGGTACCCAAGGTACCAGGGCACAAAAAGAGCTCCCAGCTCAGAAAGTAGCTTTCTTCATAATTCAACAAACTTCATTATATTTTGTAAAGGAAAACATATGTTTCAAGGACGTCTCTCCAAATTTTGTATTTACTTCTAAAGCATATGATGTTTACTGATAAAACACAGACATATCTATGGCCAGTATTTAAATGTTATTGTCTTATTACAAGATATCTATGTATACATTTTATTTTTAAATCTGATGAATAAAATCTTTGCAATTATACTTTATACTTGTCATAAAAGTATAATATATATATATATATATATATATATATATATATATATATACATACTGTGTGTAAAATCCATAATTTTCCAGATTTCTATTGAAATATGTCAGAAACTATAAAGGATGCAGTAATACAGTACTCTTTTTCACAATTAAATTTAAAATAATCAATCTTTTGAGATATTAAGTTATCCTTTTAATGAGAAATAATAAGAAAATTAGAAACTTCTCACTTAAATATAATCATAAAAATTATAAAATGCAAAAAACAATCCTTTGACAAAATGAGAAAACATCTGTGTCCTGTTACCATGAGTTGAAAGGACAGAAAAAAAATTTTTTTTAACAAATGACAAAGAAATAAAAATAGGGAGCAGCATTTTGAAGAGAAATATAAACATTTACCTGGGGCATAAGAACTAAGGCCCTTCTTTAAGTATAGTGTCTGAGATAGTTTAATTAGCATTTATTCCATAGATGCTTTAGTAGTGTATAGATTAAATAAACATATCACTTTCTTTATGTGAATATAAAAAAATTAAATAATAAATGGGATAGGAAAGATAATTTATACAAATATTTATAGTCATCATTATAAAACACTAGCTTTTTACATTATATATATCTAATATGATGCATAAAAGAAGTTTTTCATTCTAGAACCTTTAATACATTAATACTCAGCAACAGACACTAAGGGCTGGATTTTTATAGAACCATTTCTAAGGGAGTTCACAGTAATTTTTGTTTGCATCTTAGGAAAAATTTATATTAATTATATCCCTCTAGTTGTACATTATTTGTCAGGACTGAAATTAATTTTAATTTGGGAATTTCAGAGTTGGAAATATGTGGACATAAAACTATGAGGACAACTGTGTAATAGTGGTTATGACAAAGAATGCATGTGCAGTGGCAATGTAATATGCATACATCAAATTGACAGAAATATGATGATACAACCATAAAATGACAAGGAAATTCACCATTAGGGGTTGAACAGATCTTTTTTTGTGAGAGGCTTATTTATATATAACAAGAAAAAATATGCGGTTTACTGGTTAACCTATGTGGTGGCTTTTTGTGAACTGATGAATAAATATATTCATGTCCATAACAGAAACTGATCTATACTAAGGAAAGCTGGTAAAGTAGATATAGTTTCACAAAGAATTAGAGCAGATGTAAATATCTTGCATTTAAAAGATTTGGTTTCTTCTTATTTGATCTTTTGTATAATTACAATAAGATGAAGATAGAGCAAATTATTAGAACAGTGACTTTATTCAGTGACATTTATCTGAAGAGATCAAAGTCATTTTGAAATTTTAACTAAATAATCCAATAATCCATTGCAGAAAGAAAGCATCACAGAAAATACATTTCTCTAAGAATCAGCAAACCAAAAAAAAAAAAAAAAACCTATGCTCATGTTAAAAGGAAGTCAAGTTTACAAGTTTGTCTCAAAGTTTGCTTTTAAATTTTTGTCTCAGATTTAAGAAGGGTCAGAAAACTCTAAAAAAGTTTATGATGAATCTAACTGTGAGGCTCAAAAATCAAGAATTAAATTCTCTCAGGCTTTTTCCTATTTTTATAAATGTCAGGAATCCAACCCAACAGCTGGCAGGGCTTGGCAAGATGATGAGTACTAATGACTCGAACACAAACCCACGAGCTGGGAGTCAAGTCAAGCAAGATCTCATTTATTTCTCTCCAAACAATCATATTTATAGCACCAAGCCACGAGGGGAATTCCCATGAAAAATAGCCTAGCCTATCCGGGACAAAGATCACTAGCACGTAGTTTACAGCCAATCCCAGGCCAATACATGAGCCATTCATGTGTGCAGAAAGCTCCTTTAAAGGTAGAAAGGGAAAAACTGCTCAGTCTCCCCACCCATGATGAATGGGGAAACCACGCCTTCATAGCTTTCTCCAGGTGCCATCTTTAGCCCATTTTCTGCTGAATCACTTTACTTAAAGTTTTGCCTTAAGCTGTAGGCCACTCAGGCCGAGGAAGGCTGCGTCTCCTTAGGCGCTGTATAGACACACCCCATCATATCCCCCTTTTTCTTTTATTTTATCGGGACTGTGCCTGTCTTATGCTGTCCCCATCGAGTACCAGGGATTACCCGTCATTGGATAGTACAAATAGATGCTGTACTTCCTGTCTTAGGTTTCCATGGGCCCTGGGAATCTTACCCATCATTGACTACCAGCCCTTCAACCTGCTGTGATTTTTCCCATCTGGGGAAGTTGTAAGGCGGGAGAGGGGTGGTCATATTCAGAGCCCCAATCCTAAGATTTATTTTCTTTGCTGGCAAGCCTTTGGTAATGAACTTCTATTTGGTTGATTTTAACAGAAACTGGACTAATCTATTAAAATCACAGGGGTCTATGATGCACAAAACTATGATAAAGAGCAAGGGGCCCAACAAAGGAAGAAAATAGGGCAAAAGTCCATGAAAGCCGGTCCAGAATGGATTCTCCTGAAGATCTCCTCGCCGCGTCTCCAGATCATGTTGGAGCTGCTTAATCTTATCTTGTTCCTGCAAAAATAAGCAGATGCCTCCTTTTCGGCTGTTAATAAATCCAATACCCATCTTTTTTGTGATACCACATAGGCTAGGGAATCTAATTGGGCTTGTAAGTCTCAGACAATTTCTGAGACAGACTTAACACCATCGATTATTCGGAGGGAGTCTCCTATGTAACTCAAAGGCCATCCCAAGGCCAGCCGCACCCATGGCAGTTCTGGCAGTAATCTCCAGGCCGATTAAGAGTGGAATGGCTTTTACTGCTCTTCTTTTTCACCCTCCCCAATCAAAAGGGGGGGATGGGCACTGATTTCTCCCCAAGGATAATATTTATATCGGAGAGCAGGGAGGCAAGGGTGCAAAGGCCTGCATTTATTTCCCTTGCCTTACCTGCGTCTCCAAAGCCTGGCATACTATACCGTATTTGCAGGGACAGGATGACTAACATTAGGGTTTTCATGACTGTCTTTTTTTAAAATAAAAAACAAAGGACTAATTTCAGGGATTTCCTCTTCCCTGGAATCATAATTACCAGTTATTGTAGGCAGGTGTTTGATATCTCTTGCTGGGACCCAAAGTGGTCTTTTATCATCATAGGGGAAGACACACCCAAAGTCCCTTTCTGCAGTTATGAGGGGATCTGGGCCCCTCCACATTCCCATCAGGGGATCTCTCCATTTTACTTTAATGGAGGAAAAGGGGATCTCTGTGGTCCAATGCCTATGGAAAAGGGAAAGGTTGTAGTCTTTTGAAAAATTTAAAATATTTAGGGTTAATAATCCATTTCTTAATTGGTTATGTGGAGGTAGTAACTCCCCCTTTTGTTTTTGTAATTGAACCTTTAGGGTATGATTATATTTTTTTTTATTAAAGCTTGTCCTTTTGGGTTATGTGGAATGCCCATAGTGTGAATAATTTTCCATAATTGTAGGAAGGAGATGGAATGTTGACTAATAAAACAAGGGCCATTATCAGTTTTGATTTGTTTAGGAATATCAAGAATAGCAAAACAATGAAGAAAATAACTTATAGCATGTTTTGTCTTTTTACCCAAATGAGCTGAGGCCCAATCAGCCCTGGAATAGTTATCTATAAAAACAAAAATATACTTAAGTTTTCCAAATGGTTGAAAATGAGTTATATCCACTTGCCATAATCCATTGGGGCGTAGGCCTCTCAGAATAACTCCGGACGATTGAAGGGGAGGTATTTGAAAGAAGGGTTGACATGATTTACAAGTACGAACAATACTTTTTAAATCCTTAGTAGGGATTTGAGGATATTTGTGTTTTAATCCCCTCCAATTTACATGGGATAATCTATGAAAATCCATGGCCTCTTTTACAGATAGGGTTTGAACTTTTGTGCAGGCCATCTGTCCCTTCGCAATGGCGCTCGCCCATCTCCTTAGGACCTATTGTCCCATGTTTAACTGCTGTTGTTCCAACATGCCAGAGGCTGTTTATCTTGGAGACCTTCTGAGGATATGGGTACAGCCCGGCACGAGATTTATACCCTCTCTCCCGATTTTCAAGAGCCAGTGAGAGCTCACTGGACGCCACCGGAACCGCGATGCTTTCCATGGCACAGGCCCCTCTCTTGGGGCGAACCCATTCCAGGGTGCCCTGCTCTTTACAAAGAAAAGAGAACTCTCCCTGGGGCTCCCGCTGGCTTCTCCAGGATCGGTCGCATTACCGCACTGGATGCCTCGTGGCGACCTTCTCTGCCACTTCGGATTTGGGGATCTGAACCCGATTCGCTTTTGATCAGCTCTAGTATCAATTAAATATTTAGAATTTTTATCTCCAATTGTGACGACCATCTTGGGTCTTAACCCATTTTTTACTGGGGGTGGGAGAAGCCCCCTTGGGAGGTTATAAGCTCCTCCTTTTAAGTTAAATTTGGACTGGCAGTCCCGGACCCAATGAAAGCCCTTACAGCATTTGGGGCAGGGTGTCCGGGGGGTTTCCCCTTTCTTCCCTCCTCCCATAGGAGGTGTAGCCTGGGACAGACACTTTTGGCAGAAATGGCCCTTTTTTTTGCATTTGAAACACATGGGAGGGGCAACACTTGACTGCTGCATTGCCTGTATCAGAATCTGTAGGCCCTCCCGTTGCCCTTCCTTTATCGCAGCTGTCATGGCTTGAAGTTGGTGGCTCATAGAGCCAACATCCCGAGAGGCCACGATCCATCTCTCTAAAGTATGCCCCTTCAACCCTGCAGGCCAGCTTATGGTTGGCTGTCCTCCCGTCCCACACTAGCATTCTGACAAATTTGTCTCTTAATGGACCAGCCAGAAACTTCCTCTTAAGGCTGTTATATACTCTCTCTATAAATGTAGGTAGATCCTCACCGGGCTTTTGAGTGATTGCCACAATAGGGGCCTCAGTGGGCCCATCGTCTAATTTTCTCCATGCCACCAGTGCAGCCGTCCTAACCTGATCCTGGTATGGGGGGGGGGCAAGGCCGCCTGTTGTAGGCCAGTGGTATGCGGCTCAGCCATCCCCGTAAGCATCCCGTAAGTTAAGGGGATGGTGGGGTTGGCATCTAATTTAATATAAGCATCTATTACAGTAGGTAACAAATTTACTACATATAAACTATCTGACAATAAATTTATAGACTCAAAAAATCCTTGCAGGGCTAGGGCTATGGAAAAAGGTTCTTTGAATTGAGAGGTTCCTTTTACAGGCTGGAAGATTGTTTTGGGGGGGCTGAGGATCCATTTCTTTTATAAAAGTGGGATAAATAATCATGGAGGCCCCTTCGCTTCCTCGGAGCAGGGCTGAGCTCAGAAACAACAGCCAACAGGCGGAGCCCAGGATCAGCAGCCACCAAGCGAGGGTGGCGGCAGGGCGCACAGCCCTGTTCCGAGCTGGGGCTGGGGCTGGGGCTGGTGGGGAGGTGCAGCCATGAGGCAGCCTGGGAGGCGCAGCCTGCTGGGCCAGCCCTTCCACTAGGGTTCCTCCGGCTCCCGCTTTGCCCGCATATGGCAGCGGAGGGAAGGGTACGGAGAATGAATTGGCCAGGGAAAGGGGCTGTGGGGAGTCCTTGGCGTCCCCAAAAGGATTGGGAGGTTTTTTAGGGGCTTCAGGACCAGAGGGGGGGTGTATGCTCGGCAGCCCCATTTTTCGCTGGCTTGGGGATATGATTAGCGAGTTTATCTGGGGGTAGCGGGGGAAAACAACTTTTAAGCGCGGAGATGGTGGGGAGAACTGCAAGGGGGGATCTCCCCTTTCTCTGTCTGGGCTCGCCTAACCAGCCCCTCGACTTGATCCCAGGTATCCCAATCATAAAGATTACTTTCAGGGAGCCATGAGGCAGTTTTTAGAAGGTACCCCCCAGGCCTGGGTGGCTTGATTATCAGCAAGATTAAGTCCTTGGCTCTTGAGAAAGAGCCGAAGGGATTCTATGGCAGGGTCAGGTTTAGAACTGAACTTCCCCATATTAATACCCATATTAATATACAGGGGGATACTCACCCAGAAAACTGATTGACTCGCCCGCGATTTCTTTTGTTAGGGGGTGAAGAGGGGGGTCTCACATGGGGCACCAGACTGTCGGGAATCCAGCCCGACAGCTGGTGGGGCTTCACGAGATGATGAGTACGGACGACTCGAACACAAACCCACGAGCCGGGAGTCAAGTCAAGCAAGATCTCATTTATTTCTCTCCAAACAATCATATTTATAGCACCAAGCCACGAGGGGAATTCCCATGAGAAACAGCCTAACCTATCCGGGATAAAGATCACTAGCACATAGTTCACAGCCAATCCCAGGCCAGTACATGAGCCATTCATGTGTGCAGAAAGCTCCTTTAAAGGTAGAAAGGGAAAAACTGCTCAGTCTCCCCACCCATAATGAATGGGGAAACCACGCCTTCGTAGCTTCCTCCAGGCGCCATCTTTAGCCCATTTTCTGCTGAATCACTTTACTTAAAGTTTTGCCTTAGGCTGTAGGCCGCTCAGGCCGAGGAAGGCTGCATCTCCTTAGGTGCTATATAGACACACCCCATCATATAAACTCACATAAAAATTTGAAAGGCTAATTCTCTTACAATCTATGGCACTCTGGATTTGTTTTCACATGAAACCCAGTAATCTAATTCTTAAGAGGCACATTCACACAAATCTACTCCTATCTGTGAATGTCATTAGAAAAGTTTGAGGGCAGTATAAACCAGGAAAGTATTTATAATAAGAATGATATAAAACTTTAAAACTCTGTTAAAAAAGGTTATGCAATTTCAGTCTGAGTACAGTTAAATATTCAAATGAGCAATAATTATTTGCTGAGTGTGTGAAAGCTACTGGCCATTCTTCATTTATTTCATATCTACAAGCCAAAAACTAGCACTGTGTGTGTGTGTGTGTGTGTGTGTGTGTGTGTGTGTGTGTGTTACTGGGGGTGGAACCTAGGGGCTTTTCTACCTCCAGGCTATACTCCCAGACCTATTTTTATATATTTTTATTTGGAAACAGGGTCTCACTAAGTTGCTGAGAGCCATGTAATTTTCAATAAGAGAAAGAAACTCCAAAGTCAATTTTAAAGATACTTTCATTAACATACAGTAAAATAACTTTCTAGATAATCTAAAAATGTAATAATTATGTTAATACTAATATTATTGTCTCAACCAGAATTACTCACCTATATAATCTACTTAATAAATGATTATAAAATTATAACTTTGTGGTACTATACAAAAGCATTTGATATAATCTGCATAGTACATGATTTGGGGGCCTAAAATAAGAACAACTTCAAAGTTCTAAATTTGATTAGAAAAAAGACATTTTCTTTTTATTATCACATATTCTGCTCAGAAAGAGTCTATTGTGTGTATATATATATATATATATTGTGTATATATATATATATATATATATATATATATATATATATACAAGGCCATATATACATATATGTATATGCATATGTATATGTGTGTGTGTATATATATATATATATATATATATATATATATATATATATATCCTATATATATATCCTTCAACTGTGAGTTTGAAGAACATTAATTTCATTTTAAAAATTTTAAAATCATATTCCCTTTTTATGTGAATACTAAAAGATGATTAGGAACTCTCCTCTAGGGTTCTCTTCAAGAAAGCAGGTGTCTGGATTCTCAGAAATTAGTCCTTAAGGGAAGATCTGTCTTTAGAATGAGAATAAAGTTAGAGAATTATATTAATTTTATGTCTTCCTCTTCTGATTATGTGCCAAGACAGTGAAATAAAACACTGCTAAATAGACAGTATTAGAAAATGCTAACAGTGAGGGTAATGAACTCAAAAGATAGAGTGAGGTGATTTGCATTAAGATGTCAAATAAAGCAAATATTAGCAATGTCTGTAGAACTAAGTCTTATAGGTTTTTCAAATCCTTTAATACCACCTAAAGCATAAAGCAACCAGCAACTTTCCTTACTTCTCTACATAAGAAATGTTCAGAATGCCCACATCTTCTCTACCTTTAAATAGTGAAAAGAGCCATTTATAGATTTAAAACATATTTTTGACATGAACATAATTTTTATTTCCCAGTCTTAAGCTGTGGTTAGTTATGGGATGTGACTTATAAGATAGAGAATTATACAAACATTTAAAAATTACTTCTAGTGGCCGGGCGTGGTGGCGCACACTTGTAATCCCCAAGCTTGGGAGGCAGAGACAGGAGGATCGCGCAGGTTCGAAGCCAGCCGCACTGGCGTAAGAGACCCTGTTTCAAAAATATAAAATAGGTCTGGGAGTGTAGCCCAAAAGTAAAAGGGCTTCCAGGAACTAGTTTCTAGTTATGTGTGGTGACACTTGCCAGTACTTGGGAAGCTAAAACAGGAGGATTTTAGATTCAAGTCCAGCCTCAGAAACTTAGTGAAACCTTGTTTCTTGTGACTGACTAATTTCACTCAGCATAATGTTCTCCATTTCCCTGTAAACGGCGTAATGGTGTTCTTTTTTATGGCTGAGTAAAATTCCATTGTGTACATATCCCATAGTTTTGTAATCAATTCATCTATTAACGAACATCTTGGCTGGCTCCAAGTTTGGCAATTGTGAACTGCACAGCTATGAACATAGATATGCAAAACATTCATCAATTTTTCTTCTAAAAACTTTCATTTCTAGAAAAAAAATAGAAACTTTCTGGAGGGAAAGATTACTTTCCTTAATGTACCATATCTAACCATAAGTCCCTTAGTTACAGACAATATAAGCTGATCTAATCACTAAGAAATATATTTTCTTTTTCGTTTTTTAATTATTTTTAATTTTTATGTACATCATATTGAAAATGGCATACATTCAGACTGTGCTTGGTGCCTTCTTCCCCACACTTTACCTTTCCCTTCCCAACAATGAGTGTCCAGTTTGAACATGTTACATTCATACTTTTACATATCCTACATTAATCAACACCAGCCTTCTTCCTCTACTACCTTTCCATTCTAGCTTTGCTGAGGTTTCCTCTTCATTATCTGGAGTTTCTCTGATATTCCTAATTCTCCCTAGTTTGAACATATTAGAGAAAACATATGTCCCTTCTCTTTCTGTGCTTGGGAGATCTCACTTAACATAACGTTTCTCCAGGTCTTTCCATCTTCTTGCAAATGCTATTATTTTATTCTTCTTTATAGCTGAATAGAATTCCATTTTGTGTATTTCCCATAATTTTGCAATCCATTCATCTGTTGATGGAGACCTAGGTTGGTTCCATATTTTGGCTATTAATAATTGTGTTGCTATGAACATGGGTATGCATAAGTTACTTTAGTTCTCTGATTTCAACCCCTTTGGAAAGATACCCAGGAGTGGTATAGGCAGATAATATGATGGATTCATCTCCAGCTTTCTAAGGAATCTACCCACTGATCTCCATAGTGGCTGAACTATATTGCACTCCTACCAAAAATGTAAAAGAGTTCCTCTTTCCCCATATCCTTGCCAGCCAGCATTTGTTGTTATTTGATTGGGGTTAGATGGAATCTCAGCATAGTTTTGATTTGCATGTACCTGATGGCTTAATGATGTTAAACATCTTTTCATGTATCTATTGGCTACTTGTATCTCTTCTTTTGTGAAGTATCTATTCAATTCAGTTGCCCATTTCTTAACTGGGCTATTTATTTTGCTAGTGTAGAGTCTTTTGAGCTCTTTGTATATTCTGGATATTAGCCCTCTATCAGAGTGGTGGCTGGTAAAGGTCTTCCATTCTGTAGGCTTTCTCTTTAGGTTCTTAATGTTTCCTTTGATGAGAAGAAACTTTTTAGTTTGATGCCATCCCACTTATTAATTCTTGCTTTAATTTCATGTGTTTTGGAGGTCTTATTGAGAAAGTTAATCCCTGTGCCTATATGTTGGAGTCTTGAGCCTATGTCCTCCTCTAATAACTTCACAGTCTTGGGTCTAATTTCGAAGTCTTTGATCCACCTCGAGTTGATTCCTGTGCATGGTGAGAGGTCAGAATTTAGTTCCATATTTTTACAAGTGGATAGCCAGTTTTCCCAACACCATTTGTTGAAGAGGCTGTCTTTTCTTCAGTGTATGAGTTTTGCCCTTTTGTCAAACATCAATTGACTATAGGAGTGTGTGTTTCTTTCTGCATCTTTTATTCTGTTCCATTGGTATGTGTGCTTGTTGTTGTGTCTATACCATGCTATTTTTTTTTTTACTACTATTGCTCTGTAGTATAATTTGAAGTCAGCGATTGTGACACCTCCTGCATGGTTCTTATTGCTGAGGACTGATTTGGGTATTGTGGGGTTTTCTCCATAGAAAATTTATGACTGATTTTTCTAGTCTATGAAGAATGTAGTTGGTATTTTTATGGGAATTGCATTGAATCTGTAGATCACTTTCAGCAGAATGGTCATTTTGATGATATTTATTCTGCCTATTCATGAGCAAGGGGGATCTTTTCAACTTCCAAGATATTCTTCAATTTCTTTCTTTAATATTTTATAGTTTTTATTATAGAGGTTTTTTACATCTTTAGTTAGGCTTATTCCTAGGTATTTTATTGGTTTTGAAGTTATAGTGAATGGATTTGTTTTCTTTATTTCTTTCATTGTGGATTTATTGTTGGCATAAAGAAAAGCAACTGATTTATTTAGATTGATTTTATATCCTGCAACTTTGCTGAATTGGATTATCAGCTCCAGTAGTCTTGTGGTTGAGTTCTTTGGGTCTTCTAGATGAAGGACCATGTCATCTACAAATAAAAATAGTTTAAATTTCTCTCTTCCTATTTGAATTTCTTTGATATTATTCTCTTGTCTTATTGCTGTGGCAAGAGTCTTGAGGACTATATTGAAAAGAAGTGGTGATAGAGGACTTCCTTGTCATGTTGTTGATTTTAGGAAAAATTCTTATATTTTTCCCCATTCAATATGATGCTGGCTTTGGGTTTATTGTATATTGCCTTAATGATGTTGAAATATGTTCTTTCTATTCCAATTTTCTGCAGTGATTTTAACATGAATAGGTGTTGGATTTTGTCAAATGTCTTTCAGCATCTATTGATATGATCATGTGGTTTTTGTTCTCAGTTCTATTTATATGGTGAATAACATGTATTGATTTGTGTACTTGTAGAAGAAATTTGAGAGAATTCCATCTCTTTCAATTTTCTGGAACAAGTTCTGAAGTACTGGGATTAGTTCTTCACTGAAGGGTTTTAGAATTCAGCTGGATATCCTTCAGGGCCTTGGCTGTTTTTATTGCTGTTTCTATTTCTTTGCTTGCTATTGGTTGGATTAGGCCTGCTATGTCCTCTTGGTTCAATTAGGTAGATTATATGTGCTTAGAAATGAATCAATTTCTTTCATGTTTTCTATTCTATTGAAGTATAAATTTTCAAAATAGTTTCTGATTTTTTTTAAAATTTTCCCACTGTCTGTGGTGACATCTCCTTTTCCATTTCTGATTTTAATAATTTGAGTTTATTCTCTCTTTCTTTTAGTTATGTTGACCAGGGGTTTGTCAATCTTATTAATCTTTTCAAAGAACCAGCTTTTTATTTTGTTGATATTTAAATTGTTTATTCTCTATTTCATTTACTTTTGCTCTGATTTTAATAATTTTCTGCCTTCTGCTGGTTTGAGATTAAACTGTTGCAGTCTTTCTTGGTCCTTGAGATAAGTCATAAGGTTGTTTACTTGGCAACTCTCTGTTCTTTTTACTTGGGCACTCAGTGTTATAAACTTTCCTCAACACAGCCTTCAAAGTGTCCAATATATTTTGTTAAGTTGTGTTTTTATTTTCATTTAATTCCAGAATTTTTCTATTTCTTACTGAAGGGGGTTTGGGGTCTTTGGGACCAATGAAGGGGGGTCAGCACAGGAAAGACCAAAGGCCAGTCATTGGAGATAAGCAAGCATGCAAGCAAGCAAGCAAAAGCTTTATTAAGACAGCCCAGCTCCCTTTTATATCAGGCAGGTGGGAGGAGGGAGCTTCTGCTCACAGTGGAAGATCACACAAAGTACGGGGCGTTTACTGATTGGGTGGCTCATACCCCAGTGAGTGTGTTATCAGGGGACTGGTTGTTGGGCATCCCGTGGCCCCTTTGGCAAGCTATGAGGTAACCAGCACAATCCCGAAGAGAAGCCGGAGAGGCAACATCTTTGGCATGACTGGGCCGCTTATTCTAACACCTTATTTCTAATCTTGCCCACTTATCCTTCAATAGTGTATCATTCAATCTCCATGTATTTAAGTAGTTTCTTTTGGTCTTTCTGTTGTTGATTTCTATTTTCATTCCATTGTGGTCTGAAAAGATGCAGGGAATTATGTTACATCTTTTGAATTTACTGGTACTTGCTTTGTGGCCCAAAATGTGGTCTATTTTGGAAAAAAATTGCATGGGCTGCTGGAAAGAATGTGTAGTCTGCTGTTTCTGGTTGATATATTCTGTATAGGTCTATTCGGTCCATTTGGTTTAGTATTTTTAGTTCTGAAGAGGCTTTACTAATCCTTTGGCATAAAGGTCAATCTAGTGGTATGAGTGGTATGTTGAAGTCTCCCAATATTATTGTATTTGTGTCTATTTGAGATCCAATGTCCTGAAGGGTTTGTTTTATGCATGTGAGTACACTCACATTTGGGGCACAAACATTTATTATCATTATATCTTCTTGGTGGATTGTTCCTTTTAATAAAAAGGAAGTGCCTGCTTTATCTCTTCTGATGTGTTTTAGCTTAAAGTATGTTTTGTTGGATATCAGTGTTGCTACCCATGCCCAATTTTGGACTCCATTAGCATGATATGTCTTTTTCCATTCTTTTACTTTACGTATATAAATGTCCTTGGCTATAATGTAAGTTTCTTGCAAACAACATATATTTAGATTATGTTTTTTTTTTATTTTACATTGGCTGTCTTTGTCTTTTGATTGGTGCATTAAGACCTTTGTCATTGAGAATTATTATTGAAATATGATTTTTATTTCCTTGTCATTTTGTGTCCTATTTTCTGCTTGGTATAATGTTATTTCTTCTTTACTTAGATGCTGCTGATCAGCATCATCTCTTTTCTGGTTCTGAAATTTGCTTTTATTTTCTTCTTTATGGTTTATTTCTTTAAGTATTTTCTCTAGTTTTGGCTTTGTATTCATAAATTTTTTGAGATTCTGCTTATATTGAAACATCTATTTCTCCATCAATTTTGAATAATAACTTTGTTGGATATATATAGTAGTTTTGGCTAGAAGTTGTTTTCTTCCAGGGTCTGGATCACATTTTACCAGTGTCTCCTGGCATTCATTAGTTGGGTTGTATAGTCTGGGGTTATTTTTATTATTTTGCTCTTATATTCCACCCATTCTTTTGCTCTCACTGCTTTTAATATTCTTTCCTTGGCCTCTATTTAGGTCATGTTGATTATTACATGGTGTGGGGAAGTCCTTCTTTGATCTTAACAGTGTTCTGTATGTCTTCTGAATGTGTAAATCCTAGTCTCTTTCCATGTTTGGAAAATTCTCTGAAGTGATTTCTCTAAATAGATTATGAATACTCTTGGTCTGTCCCTTCTTCATTGCCTTTTATGCATAAGTTAAGAAGTTTTATGTCAATCCATAGTTGTGGGATGTTTAGGATTTGTGACTTCTGTATGCTGTTGACTGTGTTTTCAGTTTTGAATAAACTGTCTTCTAAAAGTGATAGTCTATTTTTCATTTAATCTAATCTTCAGAATTTATTTCTAATGCTATCTTCATTTCACTTATTGACTCTTTCATTTCATTCCATACTCTTTCTGATTCTTTCCTAGTGTCTTCATTTCCTCTTTCATTTCCTATACACTTGCTATGAGACCTTTCATCATATTGAAGATCAGGATTTGGAATTCTACTTCCTGCATTTCTTGTAGATCAGTATTCATGATTTTTATTATTCTTCACTGATCCTAGTTCTTATATTTTCAGGGTTCTCAGGCTTGTTTTTATGATGTCTTGGCATCTTGTCTTTTGTGGGAATTATGTCTAATTCAATCTTGTTAGTAGAAATTTAGAGGTATCAGCAGGCAAACAGTGCTTTTTTCAATGGTGAGGGTTTGGGTAATGGTGTAGGAGTTGGGGTGATAGGTACAGGAGTCAGGTAAAGTAGAGGACATGATTGGGTTGAGTAATAATTTTAATATAATATGGTAGTATCTGGTTGAGGATGAGACAAGGTTAGATAGTAAGATGCTTATAGTGCATAGAGTATTAAAGTCTGGAAATGTGAAATACCTTGAATATAAAACAAGGAGATACAGTAAGGGAAAAAGGAAAAGTTTTTAGAGAGAGTAGATAGAGTGAGAAAGTTTGTAAAAGCAATGGAAGGAAGAAGCAAGCAAATATGAATAAAGTAACAAAACAAGTTACAAAAACTAACAATTATAAATCAAAGACAAAAAAATGAAAAAAGAATAAGAAAGAGAAAAAAGAAGCAAAGAAACAGAAAATGAAATAAAATAAAAAGAACTACAGACAGTGTGAGAGAAACAAAACAAAACAAACAAAAAATAACAACTGTCCTGCTAATTTACATATGTAGGGTTAGGTCCATATAATATCTGTATGTATGTTCACTGTGGTAGATTCTGAAGTATATTCCAATGTCTCTTATTTGTTCTGTAACCTATTTTCAGCTTTTTAACCCACTCTCTGAGCGTTTGCACCTCTCTCTTGCCCTTAACAGCTTTGTGTTTATGTGTCAGGGTATTGATGTCACTGTTAATGAGTTCCATGTAAGTCCAGACTTCTGCATTTTTCCACCCTGTGCTTCATGTGCCCTCAGGCCTCTGCACACTCTGCCTTGAGCTCAGGCCTTCTCTTCTGTGCCTACCCTTTTCTACCTGCACTAACGAGGGCATCCAGTGTAGTCTTGGAGCAACCCCCTGTGACCCTGTGTAGGTACCATGCCATGAGCACCTTTCCTGTCTCTCTGGAGGTTCTAACTTGACTAGCCAGCTAGGCTCTGTGGGTGATCTGCATGGTCTTTTACCAAGTTCCGATAATGCAAGTGGTTCCTGCTACCTGGTCTCTGGAGGGCTAGCTACATTGCTGCAGGTGACGCCTCTGGTGAACACATAGGCTTTTGGATCTTTTTCTGCATCCCTGAAGCATGGGCCAGTCAGTTAAGATATTGGAGCTCTGTGGCCACTTTCAGGTTCTTGGATTATTTTTCTGGATTTTTTGGGACTGCCATGTAGTTTTTGGCCAGAGCCAGCACTCATGTTTTGGGCTGGTGGTCTGAGATGATTTCATTGTCTGCCAGTCTGATACTTTGGAAGGCATGGTGAGCCCGGACACCCCTTGCAAGATGGCACTGCCATGGTGCCCTTAGCCAAGTTAGACAGGTTTCTTTTCTGGTGTTGAGCTTTGTTCTGGATCCCTGGAGGGCGTGGTGAGTTTGGCTGCTGAAAATATAGCTGGTGTGAATGCATGAAGAACTGATGGCTTACAAGCCTGTTTATCTGCAGCTACTCACTTCAGGTCTTTTTTTTCCTTTTTATCTCTGGTATTGGGTGCTATTGAGGCAGGATGGAGCCTCTGTGGTGCCTGTTATTGCAAGGATGGTGGGTTTATTTTCTGCTCTCTGGTAATTCTTCTAATCTTTTTCTATGGTTCCTTGTATTTATCATTTTTCTCTACTGATAGTAATTTTCTAGCTTCGTAGAATGCTAGTTTTGAGGCAATAGAGATCAGGTGTCAGCAGGACTGATAAGTGATGCTTCCCTCAGTCGCCATCTTCCCAGAAGTCATATTTAACGCAAGAGAGATTACAAGGAACTTGACCTAAACAAAGGCATTAGAACACAGTTTAAGGACCTAAGCATTTCTTTTCTAAGAGACAAAATACCTGGGAATGTAATAGTCAAATATATACAATACAAGTGAAATATTAAAAGACAAGGCATAGGAACATAAATATGAATGCATTAATTTGGTAATTTGGTTTTCACTCTTTTGGGTAGATAACAAGAGGTGTTATTGCTGGATCATATGGTAGGTTTGTATCCATTCTTCTGAGGGTCCTTCATACTGTTTATCAAGAGGTTGCACTAATTTTCATTCCTACCAAATATGTTTTAGAGTTCCCACTTCTACACATTCTTGCCAGCATTTGCTGTTGTTTGTGTTTTGAATGATTGCCATTCTAGTCAAAGTTAGGTGAAATCTCTGGATAGTTTTGATTTGTATCCCTCTGATTGTCAATGATATTGAGCATTGTTTTTACACGTTTATTAGCCATCTGATTTTTTTCATTTGTGAAGTGTTTATTTAGGTCACTTTCCCACTTTTTGATTGGGTTATTTGTTTTATTCTTTGTGAGTTTCTTGAGTTCTCTGTAGATTCTAGATATTAGCTGTACAATTCATATTTACCAAACTCTGGAACCAGAAAAGATTTTCATCAACAGATGAATGTATTACAAAACCATGGGATATATACACAACAAAATTTTATTCAGTTATAAAGAAGAACCATATTAGGTGATTTGCTAAGAAATGAATTGAACTGGAGAACATTAAGCTGAATGAGAATAATCAATCACAAAAAGTAAAAAATCAGATACTCTCACTGATATGAGGAAGCTAGGGAGAAAAAGAGTCATAGGAGAAACTCTAGAGCAGAAAGAAGAAACCATAGATGAGCAAATAAGGCAACCTAACTGAGGTGGATTGAATAGGGAAGAAAGAAATTTTTTAATGTATATAATGTACATTAATAAATATATCAAAGTCATTCAGTAAGCCAAATATGAGAATGAGAGAGGGTGGGGAGAATAGGGTAGGATTTGGGTAAAGGCTCATTGAGTGATTTATGCATGTATGTCTCTACCATCTTATACCCCTTTAACTACAATACACTAGTAAAAAAAATTAAAAATAAGACAAAACCTAGTGATTAGGATATTGTGGATCAAATTACTGTGTTAGTCATATTTTTTCCCTGTGATAAAAATAACTCATATAAACAACTAAAATGAGAAAGTTTATTTTGTCTCATGGTTTGAGAATTTTCATTCAGTCACTGAATGGCTCTATTTCTTTGGGCCTAAGGTAATGCAGATCATCATAGAAGAAGAGTGTGGCCGAAAAAGGCTCTCAGCTTCCAAATGTCAAAAAATAGAGAGAGGCTGTGGGGGGGAGGTTAAGGGAGAAGATAAATTGTTCCAGAAAAGGCCCTTTGTAACCTACATCATCTAGCTAGATCTCATCTCCTACTAGTCCAATCAGTTAGGAGGGGATTAAATTTAATAATGGGGTCAGAACTATCAAAATTCAATTATTGTCTAAAAGCCCCACCTCTGAACCTCACTGAAATAGGAACCATAATTTCAACATCAGAATTCAAGGCACATTTATGAGCTATATGTTAGTAACTATATACAGAAAATTTTTGAAGCATGGCCCATTTAAAATTTTGAAGAATGGAAATTATCTAATTACAACTAGGAGCTAGTTTTTATACATCACTCATTTCTTTCAAAGTTTTATTTATATGCTTTAGTTGTCATGTCACAACCCCCCTAACTGTTGCTTCACACAGATCATTTTGGAAAATACTGGAAAGAAAGACTCATGAACACAGAAGTAACCTAGCTCCAAAAAGATTAATATTACATGTTTGTAAAACCTATTCAAAACCTTTGAAAACCAAGTATAATACATTTTTGTGCATGATTACCAATATAAATTTTAATGCACACCACCTCAGATTATTCTTTTTTTGTATCATATCATATACTGTTATTAAACACATTCTTATGGAGTACTAGTTTATTTTATTATTGGTCTATAGGAAATAATTTTAGAAAGAGGTAGTTATCTAATCTAAAATTTCTTGATTTTGAATTCATAGTGTTTATGTGTATGTTACAGATATTAAATAACTCTTATTTAAAAATAAACTGAATTGAGAAACACACTTACATATCTTTAAAAAATGGAGTTTCAGAATTTTTATAGAATAACAAAAATATTTACAATATAGAAGAAAACAGTTTGCTTAAAAGAAAAAAAATGTTTCAGATTCAATTTCTTAGTTGAGTGTTTAATTTTCAGAAAACTTGACATAAAGTTCCAATTAACATGAAGGGTCTAATTTGTTATCCAGTGGAGATTTTCATTAATGTACTTGCATTTGCTCATATTTATTTCACAAGTTTGAAATGCATAAGGCAGCACCGAGCACTTCTTACACCACACTCAAGTATCAGCTCTTGGAGAAAAAATTTTATTAAAAACATTGTTGAAACTGTTATTTTTAGATTTCAGTAAGGATGGCAATATTTAAAAAAAATAAAGTTTGGTGACCATTAGAATAAATGAGAGGAGGGTATACAAGACTATAGATAACTTTTTTTTAACCAGGTTTAATGATTTGGATATAGAATGGCTCCTGAAAAGGTCATGTATTGAGGCTTAGAGCTGGAACAAGTTCTAAGCATTATAATCTCAGTGGATATATTCATTGTAATGGATTTACTGGGTGGTAGAGTGTGGCTGAAAGAAGTGGGTCACTAGTGGTGTGTCTTAGGGACTATTCATGTGTCCTTAAGTCTTCTTGCTTATTCTCTGATCCTACTCCTCATGATGAGATAGCAGAGCACTTGCTCTCTTTCTCACTCTGCTTTCCACTGTCATGATCTGAGATCATATCATGACAGCCTATCATAAGCTAAACCCTGAAATCTTCAGAAATTTGACAAAATAAAACTCCCTTCCTCTAAGCTGTGTGTTGTTATTTTTTTATTATAGCAATTAGAATTCTAACTGAAACACAGGGAATGGGGATGTCTGAGTTAAGAAAGAGTAGCAGTTATTTGAGGAAAATCAATTAGAAAATCAGGGGATTTTAGAGAGCACATCTTATGCAACACTGTTGCATAAAGATATAGACCTACAGAGCAGCAGAAGGATGGATATTTCCTAAAGCCTTATTTCTCTATGTCTCCATGATATCTTGAGTTATTTTCATGATAGTGCCTATAACCATTACTGGCATTTCAAAAAGTATCTCTTTTCACTCAAGAACCATGCCTCATTCAACTAGATATTCCAAAGTCTTTAACAAGACTCACATGCAATAAATTACCCTCTCTTTAGGCATAGTAATTATTTCTATCCTTATTTTGTAATGTACTATATGCCTGTTACATGGAATAAATTATTTCCTTTCCATCACCAAAAATATATATATTTTAAATTCCTTACCCCTAATAGCTTAGAATTGAATTCTATTTAGAAATAAAATTTTAAAAATATAATAAATTTAAAGTTAGTTCATTAGGTTGGGCCCTAATCCAATGAATAGTGACCAGTAAGAGAAGAGATTAGTACAAAGCCACACAGAGGATAGACCATGTAAAAACATAGGTATAAGATAATTATTGGTAAGCCAAGGAAGTGAGGCTTCTGAAACTTTAAGCATGTTGATACTTTAACCTCATAAATTTAGCTTCCATATTTATAAGAAAAAAGAAGTCAATATTCTGATGCTTAGACTGTGTGTGTATTTGTGTGTGTGTGTGTTTCTGTGTGTGTACATAAGTCTACAATAGCTATGTGATTGAAAGTGTTTAAAAGCCTATGGTTGTTTTTAAGAAACCATGTCATTTTCACTGTTTAATATGGGTAGTTTCTATTCAGATATATGCTTGAGTAATTAGAAATGACAACAGGACAATTTCAGCTGGAAAAAAATAATGATGTGGATTAAGATAGAATACACTGGAAAGTAAAAGGAGATAGTATGAGATAATTTAGTTATACTATGGGATTCCAAGTTGGCCAAATAGTGATAATGGTAGGAAATTCCCAATTGCAAAGGGAGGGGTTAATGGGAGAGTCCCAGCAAACCCCATCAGTGCACTGGCAAGTCCAGCTACTAGTTTCACAGGCACCACAGGCTCGCTTCCAGTGGGGGAGCAACTTGAAATCTACATAGTAGTTCTGATTTAGAAAAGGAGCTCACATTGTCTGCCTGCCAATCCCCAGAATCAAGGCTGTTTACTTTGGCACCATCTTCAGAGCAATCTACTGTCTAAGTTCATATTGCCCTATATGTCAGAAACTTCTGCATATTCCTGTCTCATTCATGGTCTCACAAACATTTCAGCACACTAACAGAGGAGGCCGCCGCTTCAAAAATCCAATTGAGCCTAGCAAAACAACTGTAATTCCAGTACCAGAGCCCATTTGATGCCCTGCACTATATGAGACAGATTTTTTAACACCAAAGGAGAAAGATGATATGTCTTTCAAGAATGGAGAGGAATCTAAATGAAGAAGGAAAAACATTATGTGAGTAAATAAGGTGATCTAACACAGTGATGGGAGGGAGGAAGGGGAAAATTCCCTAATGTACATGATGTGCATTCACAAACGTATCAAAGTCAATCACAAAGCCAAACATGAGAAGGAGCGAGGGAAAGGGAATGGGGTGGAAATTGGGGAAGGGCTAAATGAGAGATGTGTGCAAGTATGCCTTTACCATCTTGTACCTCCTTAATATGTATGACTACAATGTACAATTAAAAATTTAAAATAAATAAATTTTTAAAAATAAATCGAGAGACCAAAGTTTTTATCTTTTGATACCTAGATTGGAGTTAGTCTTATGTGAACCTGTGCCACTGAGAGAGAAAAATGGGCACTAGGAGATTGTTACTAGGTACTTTCTTACTACTCCTGTGAGCAGTCATGGGCTCATGCCATATTTAGGACCATTAAATGAGCACTGGGGAGTGGGAATCATATTTCCCTGCTGCCACTTCCTCCTATGGGCAGCTGTGTGTGCCCATGCTAACAGCAAGAGAATTGGGGGGATCCCTATGTTCACTCCCCAAACTCAGCAGCTTATGGACTCACTCCACTGAAAGGCTGAGGGCAGGTGCTGCTGGCCTCCACTTCAGCTCAGGCTGCTGCTGCCAGAGGCCGTAGTGAGAAGTTCTTACCCCAGCCATGCCTGAAAAAATAACCTTTATGCATCTGGTGCCACCACTTCCATTGTCAGAGTGACCACACAATAGGCAGTTTACCCCCACTGCTATGTGTTCCACACCCTTATGGACAAATAAAAGTCCTCACCCCATCTTGTCTCTGAAGAGAGTAGGTCTTGTTAACACGGCTGTGGTAATACTATATAAAAGAACATTGATTGCAGATGGATACACTGTTAGAATATTACATTATTATCACCAGTTGGAAACAAAGTGAGTTTCTCTTGCTAAATTGGCATTCAAACACACGCCTTCAAAAGAAAGCCATTCACTACAAAAGCCACGTTATAAAAGTGGTGGAGATAACGTATCTACCAGATGTGCAAATCTCAATACAGGGCCATAAGAAATATAAAAAATAAGGTAAAACCAAAGCCACTAAAAAGACATAATATTTCTATTACAACATACCAACCTCCAAAAATATAATAAAATACCTGATACAAAAATTTAAAAAAACTCATCCAGGCATGGTGGCGCATGCTTGTAATCCCAGCATTTGGGAGGCTGAGAACTGGAGGATGGCGGTTTATGGACAGCCTCAGCTACTTAATGAGGTTCTCTGCAACTCAGTGAGACCTGCTTTCAAAATAAAGAATAAAAAATAGGGCAGGGGGTGTAGCTCGGAGGTAGAATGCTCCGGGTTCCATCCCTAAACCCGCAAAAAAAAAAAAAAAAAAAGAAATTTAAGAAAACTCAATGTAATTTAAGAAAATACAGGTAGAGAACAAAATTAGGAGAAAAACCATGATAAGAATAAAAAATTCAGCAAATAGAGAGATATTTAATAAAAAACAAAATAGAAATCTTGGGAAGTATAAAATTGATGTCAAATAAAATATGCAGTTAAAATTCTCAACAGTAAGCCAGGTGTGGTGGCACATGCTTGTAATCCCTGCATTTGGGAGGCAGAGACAGGAGGATAGCACAGGTTTGAAGCCAGCTACGTGTGCTGGCTTAGGAGACCCTGTTTCCAAATAAAAATGTAAAAATAGGTCTGGGAGTGTAGCCCGGAGGTAGAAGGGCTTCCAGGAACCCCAGTACCACAAAAAAAAAAAAAAAAAAAAAAAAAATCCTCAACAGTAGACTATGTCAAGTAAAACAAAAATATCAGAAATTTAAAATAAATTTTTTGAAATATCCCAATCAGAAAAAAAAGGAAAAAAAAAAAAGAAACAAGAAAGAAGAATGATGACCATTTCTAAAGTCTTTTAGAACACTATTAGATAAACATTTTTTATTTTTTTATTTTGGTGGTAGTGGGGTTCCTGGAAGCCCTTCTACCTCTGGGCTACACTCCCAGACCTATTTTATACTTTTTATTTGGAAACAGGGTCTCTTAAGCCAGCGCGGCTGGCTTCGATCCTGTGTGATCCTCCTGTCTATGCCTCCCAAGTGGGGGGATTAAAAGCATGCGCCACCACGCCTGGCTAAACTTTTTTTTTTTTTTTTTTTGCAGTACTGGGGATGGAACCTGGGGCTATTCTACCTCTAAACCACATCCCCAGGCCTATTTTTTATTCTTTATTTTGAAACAGGGTCATTAAGTTGCAAATAGCCTCACTAAGTAGCTGAGACTGTCTGCAAACTGTAATCCTCCAGTCTCAGCCTTACAAATGCTAGAATTACAAGTGTGCACCACCAGGCCCAGCTTAAAATAAACTTTTTTTATTTACTCAAAGGTTCAGAAAAGAAGAGAGGCATAGGAAATTTATTTAAATAATTGCTGAAAACATCCGTAACCATGAGAAAGGTATAGACACCTAAGTACAGAAGTCTCATATACAAGACTGAAGTAAACAAGTAGGTCCAAGTAGATGAGCCCAAACAATATTCTCATGGTATATTATAGTTTAACTGTCAAATGTACAAGAAAGAGAAAGAATTCTAAAATCTACAAGAGAAAAGTGCCAAGTTGGATATAAGGAAGCTCCCATCAAACCAATAACAGATTTGTCAGGTGAAACAATACCAGGTATGAGAAAATGGAGTGATGATTTTCATTTTAAGTTCTAAAATAAAATACCTGTTAACCAAGAATACTATGCCCAGCAAAGCTATACCCTGAAATAAAAACAAATAGACTTTTCAAGAAAGCAAAAACTGAATGATCAACTTGTTGATTCACAATGGAATTTTTAAAAGGCAAGGACTTCCAAGAAGATAAGACTGAGGAAAGCAGCACATATTAGTCCTGCTGACTCTCAGTCTTCAGTGATGTAAAAACAGTGTGTGGACAAAAAAAATAAAAATAAAAAAAGAGAAAAAAACAGTAAGAACTAAGAACTTTAAAAAAGCACAAGTGCAAGGCAGCAAAAAAAAAAAAAATAATAATAATAATAATAACTGGAAGGTTGATCAGAGAGCAGAAAAGGACCCCACCTGCCTCCAATGGCTGCAGCTCCAGGCACTATGGTAGTGCCATTTTTACTCACTGCAACCTATTGCCAGACACTTAAGGAAAAACAATCAAGGACTTGAAATAAAGTAAGCAGCTGCAGCTCACTGGAGTTGTAAACCTTCAGTTCCTCCTGCGCAAACACTGGCTACAACTTGTAGCAGTGACAGCCTAGCTCGCCATGCATTCCAGAGATTCAGAGGGGTGCTCAACAATAATGTAAGTGAACCCATCCTCCTCACAAGAAAATGCCCAGTGTTGCACCCATAGGTGATGGGGTGTGTCCATACAGCACCTAAAGAGATGCAACCTCCCTCAGCCTGAGCGGCCTGAAGCCTAAGGCAAAGCTTTAGGTAAAGTTTAAGAACTTCCACAGTAAAATGATTCAGCAGAAAAGGGATCAAGATGGCGCCTGGAGGAAGCTACGAAGGTGTGGTTTCCCCATTCATTATGGGTGGGGAGACTGAGAAGTTTTTCCCTTTTTTACCTTTAAAGGAGCTTCTGCACACATGAATGGCTCATGTACTGGCCTGGGATTGGCTGTGAACTACGTGCTAGTGATCTTTATCCCGATAGGCTAGGCTATTTCCCATGGGAATTCCCCTCATGGTTTTGTGCTATATATATGATTGCTTGAAGAGGAATAAATGAGATCTTGCTTGACTTGACTCCTGGCTCGTGTGTGTGTGTGTGTGTGTGTGTGTGTGTGTGTGTGTGTGTGTGTGTTGAGTCGTTGGCACTCAACCTTCCTGCTCAGCCCCACGCCACTGACAGGCAGGACTCCCATCACATAGGGACTCATGCAGCTGTAATAAACCCACTGGATCTGAAACTTTGTGGTTCAACCCGGCAAATGTGGAGGATGGGTCAGTTGTTGAACATAGCAGAGACTCAGAGAGACTCATCCTCCACTTTGGTAGAAAGTGTGGAGGGAGACCTATGCTTAACACTAGATCTGTTTGGTAGGATCTACAAGATCACCACAGACCACCCTATCACAATGAACAGGAAGAAGTAAGACTAACTCAGCCCTAGCTGTGAAGAATAGGGACTCGTATGTATACACTGGGTTTGGTCTCCGTGACACCCACTGCCTATATAGGCAGGGAGAGATTCAGGCTCCTCATAGGTAAAAATGTGGAGGGACACTTATAGTTAACACTATATTGAGCCACATTGATACCAGCCATCTGGATAGACAGAGAAACTCTGAGAAACAGTCTTGCAGCAAGAAAGGTGCCAGTGGCACTCAGTGTCGGCACAGAAGAGACTACAAAGGCCAAATCTGCTGAGTAGTTATACATTTTAAGGGTTGCATTATTATTATTATTATTATTATTATTATTATTATTATTATTGTGTGTATGATTGTTTTTTCTCTTCCCAACCCCTCTTACAAACCTCTACCTATTATCTTCTCTGCATCCCTTTTATTTTTTCTTTTTATTTCTTTTTTCTTTTTTGTTTTGTATTAAATCCACTTTGTATCACTATAATAATATTCTTAATTGGTTACTAGAATACTACCACATATTTCCAATTTCTAATCCCTACTATACTACTTTACCAAACTCAAACTCTCACTCTATTCAATCCTATCTGTGGCTTTACTCTACTCTTGAATTTATGACTTAATTTCCTTAATTCAACCTTCACTGTTGAATGCAATGCAACTTGCCCTTAGATATACCAGCAGGCATGTAGAAAGTGAGAGAAATCTATCAAAAGCAACAGATATAAACTTCTGAAATTATAAGAAGGAGGAAAATCAAGGAAGCACTACATCCAACAAATGTTAGGAATTAAACTCCATCTCTCAATAATTTCACTGAACATAAATAGCCTCAACTCCCCAATAAAAAGATATAAGGTGGTAAAATGGATTGAAAAGCAGAATCTACCTATTCACTGCCTGCAAGAAACACACAATTAAAATTAAGAATAGTAATAAACTAAAGGTAAAAGCCTGGAGAAAGATAATCCATGCCAATGGAACTTGAAGACAAGCAGAAATAGCAACTATAATATTAGACAATTTAGACATCAAGCCCAAAGTTATCAGAAGAGACAAAGCAAGTCATTTATTCCTGTTAAAAGAAATAATCCAGCAAGAAGAAATCACAAATGTCAATATTTATGCCTCAAACATAGATGCAGCTACTTTCATAAAATAAACTCTATGTGACATTAAGTCACATATAAGTCCCAATACAATAATACTGGGAGACTTAAACACTCCTTTCACACCATTAGACTGAACTTCTAGATGAAAGGTCAGTAAGATGTCTCAGACCTAAAGAACACCATCAACCTAATGGACTTATTAGACACATTTAGAATATTTCACCCAACTTCAGCAGAATTCACATTTTGCTCATGGAACATTCTCCAAAATAGATCACATTCTGGACCACAAAGTGACCACTAGAAAATTTAGATAATGTGACATACTTCCCTGTGTCTTTTCAGACCACAATGGCATGAAACTAGAAATCAACTATAAGAAGACCCAGAGAAACCACATAAACACGTGGAGACTGAACACCACACTGCTGAACAAAGAATGGTTCATAGGAGAAATAAGAGGTAAAATCAAGAAATTCCCAGAAAACAAATGAATATAGGGATTCAACATATCAAATGCTCTGTGATACCTTTGAGGCAGTATTAAGAGGAAAACTTATAGCACTGAGTGCCCACATAAGTACAACAGAAAATTACCAAATAAATAACCTAATGACACACCTCAAAGTCTTTGAAAAACAAGAACAGTTTAACCCCAAAGCCAGCAGAAGACAGAAAATTATTAAAATTAGAGAAGAAATCAATGAAGTAGAGAATAAAAAATAATAATACAGAAAATTAACAAAAACAAAAACTGATTTCTTGAAAAAATTATAAACTACTAGCCAACTTAACTAATAAAAAAGAATCAATTCAAATTACAAAGATAAGAGATGAAAAAGAGATAGTACCACTCACATTGTAGAAATCAAGAGGATTATTAGAAACTACTTTAATAAAGTATACTCCAACAATATAAACAATTTGAAAAAAGGACAACTTTTTAGATAGAAAATTTAAAGCAATGAATAGCAATTAGAAAATTAAAGCAGCAATAAAGAGCCTAACATCAAGGAAGAACCCAGGAACAGATGGTTTTTCAAGTGAATTTTATAAAACCTTTATAGAAGAGCTAATCCAAGAATTCAATCTATTTATGAAGTAGAAAGAAACAGGACCCTAAAAATATGTTCTGTGAAGCCAATATCCCATTAATACCATATCCCAATAAAGACAGCTCAAAGAAAAAAAACTACAGACTTATATTGTTGATGAACTTGATGCAAAACTGATAAACAAAATACTAGTATCATGCATTAAAAGCCACATAAAGAAAATCATATACCATGACCAAGTAGAGTTCATCTCAGGTATGAAAGGCTGATTCAACATACAAAAATCAATCCACATAATTTTTCACATAAATAAATAGAACCAATGATAAAAATCACATGGTCATTTCAATAGATGATGAAAAAGCATTGACAAAATCAACATTCATTTATGCAAAAATTACTGCAGAGAATTGGAATAGAAGAAGCATACATCAACATCATAAAGGAAATATACAATAGACCCACAACCCACATCATATTAAATGGAGAAAAACCACAAGCCTTCCTTCTAAAAACAGGAACAAGACAATGATGTCCATTATCACCACGTCTTTTTAATATAATACTTGAAACCCTATCCAGAGCAATAAGGCAAGAAAAGGGAATGAAAGGAATACAAAGAGCAAAAGAAGAATTTAAACTTCCATTGTTTGCAGATGACATGATAATATATTTATAAGACCCAAGAAACTCAATCAAAAGTCATACCGATCAAAAATTTTTGCAAAGTGTCTGGATACAAAACCAATCTTAAAAAATCAGAAGGTTTTCTGTATGCCAACCACAAGTCTACTGAAAAAGAAATCCAGAAAACACTTCTACTCAGGATATTCCATACACACACACACACACACACAAAAAAAAAATAATACATAGAAATAAACTTAACCAAAGATTTAAAAGACCTCTACAAATAAAGTTATAAAATACTGCAAGAAGAAATCAAAGAAGATCTTAGAAGATGGAAGAATCTTCCATGTTCTTGTATAGGCATAATAAATATCATCAAAATGCCCATACTTTCAAAAGTAATTTACAGATTAAACACAATGCTCATTAAATTACCAAGGTCATTCCTTACAGATATAAAAAAAAAAATCAGTCCTTAAATTAATTTTGAACAACAAAAAACACAGAATAGCCAAAAAGTAGCCTGTTCAACAATGATGTTGGCAAAACTGGTTAACCATATGCAGGAAAATGGGAATAAACCCCACTTTCCACTATGCAAAAGAGTCAATTCAAGATGGATCACAGTCTTGGAAATTAGACCAAAGACCCTGAAACTCCTTGAAGAGGGCATAGGTCCAACACTGTAACACATTGACACAGGTAAAAGTGTCACAACAAGACCCCAAAAACACAAGAAACTAAAAGTCAGATTAAACATGAAATTGCATTAAATTACAGAGCTTCTGTTAAGAAAAGGAAACCATCAAGTATCTCAACAGAAAGCCAAAAGAATGAGAGAAAATTTTTGCTAACTATTCCTATTATAGAGGACTAATATCTAGAATATACAGAGTACTCAAGAAACTCAATAATAAAAAAACAAGTAAACCAATAAAAAATGGGCAAGTGAGCTGGGTGTGGTGGTGCATGCTTATAATCCTCGCGCTTGGGAGGCAGAGACAGGATTGCGCAGGTTCAAAGCCAGCCTCGCTGTCTTAAGAGACCCTGTTTCCAAATTTAAAAAAAAGTGTAGCCCGGAGGTAGAAGGGTTTCCAGGAACCCCAGTACCACACACACACACACACACAAAAAAAAAAGGACAAATGAACTAAATAAACACTTCATAAAAGAAGAAATTCAAATGGCCAAAAAATGTATAAAAATTGCTCAACATCATTAGCAATCAGAGATGCAAATCAAAAATACCTTGAGATTTTACCTAACTCCAATTTAGAATGACAATCATTCAAAACACAAACAACAAATGCTGGTAATGATGCAGAAAAGTGGAAAATCTAGTACCTTGTTTGTGTGATTATAAATTAGTGCAACCACTTTGGAAAACATTATAGATGATCCTCAGAAGAATGGGAACAAACCTACCATATGATCCAGCAATACTATGTCTGGGTGTCTACCCAAAGAATGAAAACCAAACTACCAAACTAATGCATGCATATCTATGTTCATAGCTGCACAATTCACAATTGCCAAACTATGGAGTCAACCAAAATGTCCATCAATAGATGAGTAGATTCCAAAACTATGGGATATGTACACAGTGAAAATTTACTCAGCCATAAAGAAAAATACAGTTACACCATTTACAGGGAAATGGATGGAACTGGAGAACATTATATTAAGGTATATTAGTCAGTCACAAAAAATAAGAAATAAGATGCTCTCCCTAATATGTGGAAGATAGGGAGAAAAAGGAGGACCTCTAGACAAAGAAGGAGAAACTATAAAGGCAACCTAACTGAAGGGGATCAGAGGGGAGAAAAGAGAAATCCCCTAATGTACATGACGCACATTTACAAACACATCAAAGTCAATCACTAAGCCTAACATGAGGAGAGGTGGGAGGGAATAAGGAGGGAATTGGAGAGGGCTAAATGAATGATGTGTGCATGTATGCCTCTACCATTTTGTACCCCATTAAGATGTATGACTACAATGCACCAATAAAAAATTAATTTTTAAAAAGTCAATAGAGAAGATAATAAACTGTATGATGCTGATGGCACTGTATATTAGCTTATCAGATATGTGCAGTTATTTCTTCAACAACTTGGCAAGGGCAAGGAATGATATAAAATAAAAGCTGTGGATCTTACATATCTGGATGTCATATGTAATTTGGTACACTTTAAAAAATTATGAAACAAGTCAAAAAGTGAGACAAAAATGATTAGAAGCTAAGGTACTTTTATTTGTTTATGTCTATTTATTTATTTATTTATTTATTTATTTATTTATTTATTTATTTATTGGTGGTACTGGGGTTCCTGGAAGCCCTTCTACCTCCAGGCTACACTCCCAGACCTATTTTTTATACTTTTTTTATTTGGAAACAGGGTCTCCTAAGCCAGCGCGCGTGGCTGGCTTTGAACCTGCGGGATCCTCCTGTCTCTGCCTCCCAAGCGGGGGGATTACAAGCGTGCGCCACCATGCCCGGCATGCTAAGGTATTTTTAAACTGCAAAGTAGACAAAATATATAAACAGTAGACATCAAAAGGATCCATAGCTTGATGCTTAAACATTGATATGATTAAAGATAAGATTGTGAGGAAGTTAAATATTTTTATAGGCAGTGAGTGCAGGCAATATGCCCTTTTACAAGGAAATGCAAATTGAGAAAATTGGAAACACAGATGATAAAAATAGATTTATTAACCCTTTTTAAATTTATTCAGATGGTATCACTCTAATAGTGAATTGGTGGGAATACTTAGTAAAATTGCAAAGATAAAATGAACCAGGATTCAATACAAAAATTGTGAAGATACAGAAGTCAGAAAAAAGATCAATGCTTTATGATTAAATTAATTTTTGTTCAGTCACTATTTATTAAGACATTTTGCTATTTTGTGGTGATAAATCATAATAGTACACTGGACTTTTCTTATAGGACCTTAGCACATAATATGGGCATAAAACATGTGTTCAAATAATTTAAGATATATATAAAAATCGACTTGTACAAAAAGGTGACAGCATAACGAAGAATTTATAAATGTAATAGATGGACACTCAAAGCAGAAAGAACAACAGATGCAATGGCCTAGAAGTGCAAAACCATATTGCATGTTTAGAGACTTATAGGTAGTTTAATGAGTTTTACAATATAAACATAACACTTTTTAAAAATATTTTTCTTAATCTTAAAATTTTTACATACATTTTTACATAATGTGCATACAAATAGAAGTTATATTTTATTCTTTAATTTTAATGACTATAACTCATCAAACAAATGATTCTTCTCCTTTAACAAAGAAATAATAATAAAAAAACCCTTTTTTCATCTGTCCACCTCTTGGAAACTTGAAGCTCATAGAATGAGTCTATTCAGATTTGTTTCTAACCCTTCATTTTGATGCCAATCACATACCATATAGAGCACAGAGACACTGGTTAAAAAAATAAAGGAAAAAAATAGGTTAAACATAAATGTCAGCCATATAAGGGAGATTTCTCAGATGATCACTCCACTATAATTATAGTGTATTAAGCACCCTTTTCTCCGATCTCTTCATTTCTATAACATTGTTCAGTCAAGTTTGTAATATCATTGAAAAAAACTAGTATAAAAAGAAATCAGATGTTTTCAGTTTTGTGCTGTAGCAAGTCAGCAGTCAAGTAAGCCTTATGGAGGCCAGTTAGGTACCTTTATTTTTTTGATACTAGGGATGGAAGCCAGGGGCATTCTACCTCTGAGCTATACCTCCAGCTCTATTTTTTTTAAATTTATTTTGAAACAGGGTTCCACTGAGTTGCACAGGGCATCACTAAGTAGTAGTTGAGGCTGTCTGCAAACTGCGGTCCTCCTGTCTCAGCCTCCTGAATGCTGGGATTACAAGCATGTGCCACCAAGCCAGGCAGTTAGGTACATTCTTGTCCCAACTCCACATTCAGTAACCTCATGTTGGCAACGTGAAATTGACCAGGGTAGGATATGCCATAAAAATCTGCAAATATGACACATATGTATTTTTCTGGAAGAACTAGTTATTAAAATTCCTCTATAACGCCGGGTGTGGTGGCGCACGCTTGTAATCCCAGCGCTTGGGAGGCGGAAACAGGAGGATCGCGCTGGTTCGAAGCCAGCCTCGTTGGCTTAAGAGACCCTGTTTCGAAATAAAAAATTTAAAAAAAATAGGTCTGGGAGTGTAACCCGGAGGTAGAAGGGTTTCCAGGAACCCCAGTACCACCAAAAAAAAAAAAAAAAAAAAAAAAAAATCCTCTATGATTATCTCTCAGCATTGAATAAAATATTATTTCATCATTTACAAATCAACTGGATATATGTTTTAAAGTTTCTATATTATTAGTAAATAAGTATTGTTTTATTTTATAGAGTGATGATACATTTTTAAAATGACTGCTTTTGAGATTGAAAAGTTTCTTTTGACATGAAACCCTTCAAAAATATGTGCAAAAGCATGAATATAGCATGGTTAACAAGGACACTCGTGTTGGGAGGAGGGGAAGTGGTGTGGAGGGGACAGGGCACCAAGCACAATCTGAATGTATATCAGTTTCTATATATTCCACATAAAAATAAAAACTAAAAAAAAATGGAAGTTTTTATGTCCACCAAGAAGGATGTAATCTCCAATATCAGTATTTTGCACTCTACCACCTAAGTTCTGAAACAATAAAACTAGACTATCATATAAAGCTTCTTCATGCAAACCACCCTGAGATACAGAATCATATATTTTACATACAGGAAAAGGATGAATGTCGGTGAATTTCCACAATTTGTCTGTATTTTGTGTATTAAGCTGTCAGGGACTATCTAAATCACTTCCTCTTCTGTCACTCTGTCTTTGGACAACATCCTTTGAGACACAACAGCATTCAACCAGGACTCCCATCCCCAAAGTCTCAAAATGATATGTAAATCCTGCAATTCATCATGCTCTGTGTAGTACAGGTTTAATTCTTCCTCTTAGGCCTCAATCTGCTGAAACATTACTCTGATATACAGTACAAAAGCAGTAACAAAGATGTTCATATCAACCCATTGTGAGGTGGTGGCAGGCAGAGAAATCAATGAAGCCAAGGGGACAATAGCTGGAGTTTAAACAGGCTGCTGAAATTTGCTAAGTCGCAGACAAAGAGCCCATGCTGAAAGGCGAGCTGCTGTGGAATTCCTTGGCCCCCATTATGCAGCTGAAACAATCCTTACTCAGAGAGTGGATTTGCATCTCTAATAGAGTTCAGGCTCTGTTTGTGAAAGGCTTTCGCTAGGCCTGACCCCATGTCTGAGGAGCACATTGATACCCAGCGTCCTGCCTTTGCCTCATCCCACTCTGCTGCGAGCAGTATCATGGGAAAATGCACTAACTTAAAAGGAAGCAAATGAAGGCAAGAGGAAGGGAAAAAATTAAAGGCTTGAGGCAGTTTTGGTGGTACTTAGCGGTGAAAATTACTTTGGCAAATAATAGAACCTACTGCTGGTAATTACTGCTAACAAGCTTCCCCCAGCCCAAATGTGACACTTGGGCTGATGTGAGAAAAGCTGATATAGGCCAAGCTTTATTAAGCCTGAATGAAAGGAACCTTTTCCTTATGAAAATACAGCAACTTGGGGGCTTGCAAATCATGTAATCTAGTGTTACCAATTATTCAGTAAAACAGAAAAATGGTGCTGCAATATTTAAAATCCTTCTTGGTTTTAATTCAGTCTGGTGCCCTAATCCCAAGCAACTGTAATCATGAACATCCTTGGTTTCCTAAACATGCACTCTGGGTTCCAAACAAAATATTATGGGTACTTAATCTACTTCAAGCTAAGGACTGCTGGGGAAACCTTTCATACTTGATGCCAGCAGATAACCTGGCAAAACATTTTTTCTGTGGAAGATAAAACAGAAAAGTAAACAAACACTTATAATCTGAAACAAGTCACAAGAATCTTGCTCAATTTGTCCCAGAACACTTTTCTGACTTATTTCTGATCTTAATTTTAAATTAGATTTGGTGTGCTTTGACATAGTAATGCTGAATTCATCAATTTTTAAATTGCTTTAATTACCAAGAGAAAGTGATCATATGAAATTATAGTGTCTGTTAATTATCATAAATACAATATTGTGCTTTAAGTGAGAATAAACTCATAGTTTATGAGTTAAGATGAGTAGAAAAATAAAAGAAGCCTCAGAAATTTGCGTTACTATATTTACGACATACAGAGAAAGACCTTATTCTTTCCTATTTTAGTGTACAGACAATTGTTAAAAGAGGACTATTTCTTGTGTGCCACAATACTTATATAAAGACAAATTCTTAAGTCAGCAATCTGAATTGAATTCCATTGTAATTATCTGGCATATCCATAATCATTAAAATTAATATTTTCACAGCTTTTATTATAATTGACACAAAGTTATAAATATTATTACTATTATTTGAAAAACTATAGGTACTTTAAGTATAAACTCATGTAAGTGAATGAAACAAAATTATGGATTACTATAAACCTACAAGCATGTAATTATGACAATTTTTTACTTCTCAATGTGGTTTTCAGTTCTTAATACCTCACTAGTTCATTACTTAACTCTGCTGTTTGAATGTTTTTCATAATTCCGCTTGTCTGTAGCATAATTACATTCGGCACATTGTAACATGAAGAAATATTTTATTACTCTATTATTTTAATAGTAAATATGGGCACTTCATTTGTATTTTTATAGATACTTTGCAAAAAATTTAAAACACGTGTTTAGATTTTGAAGAACATAATGAAGCCAAAAAGTCTTGTCATTGTCTAATGATTCAATTTAAAATATACTTGCTTAGTTCTAGCTACTGTGTTTTATGGTTATTAGGACTTTAAATTTACAATGTTGTTTTTGTGACAAAATGTTGACTGTTCATATCCAAAGAACTAGTGCCACACTTCACAGCAGAGCCATTCACTCAGCAATTGGGAGAGTTAAAATGAAATTTGAAGAAAAAAAAACCTCATAGAAAAATTTTCAATGTTTCTTAGATAAAAAATTAATTCATGCTTGGGATAAAGATCAAGAAAAGTAAGAGTTTGCTTAGCAATTTTATAACATCAAGTCAAGATAAAACTTCTTGGCTTCATTATGTTCATTATGTTGCTAATTAAATTTGCATTGTTCTTATATTCAATTAATCACAGTTATCTAATTTTCTATCATTTTGCTATTACAAAACTTTACAGATTTCTTTTATTAAGACTTTTTAAGGTTATGATTTTTATAATACAAAATTTATTTTTAAACATTTCTGAATATGACTTCTTTCCCTTTTCCATTTTGATCATGAATAAATTTCATTAAATAATTCCTTAATTCCTTAAATATAGCAAACACATAATTGTCTATCACTTTTAAAGGGTCATCTTTTCTCTGAGTATGACCAAACTTACAAAGAAAACTAAGATTAATCAGGAGAAATCTATTTATAACCAATGAAATAAATTGTGCAAGAGTTTAAACTTTATAAAGTAATGAACATTTTATTGTTTACTAGAGTAAGGATTCTTTTTTCCTGACCTGACAATCTCTGAAAAGAAACCTACCACAGGGAATATTTAAAAAGCTAAATAAATAAGTAAAGAATTTAACTTTTTCTAAGATTTTTATCTTTTAATGGAGTATTTTTTTCAGATATAAGGTTTTATGTAGGAGTATGTGTATGCTTTATGAAATTTTCTATGCTTTGGAAGAAACATGTACATTGAGCGTAAAAATTTACTTAGACTGATGAAAACGAATGCTATCACTAATCCATATAATTTTTGTCCTAATGTCAACCAGATAGGATATTGCCACCATAATAAAAGTATGTATATTTCATAGGAAAAATAAAATGAATATGTTGAAGAAAAGTGAAAAGAGAGAAGGGATAGAGAAATCAGAGGCTTGAAAGATCTTAGAGAAATGAGGAAAGGCTAATAAAGTATCAGAGAATGAAATAGTTGAGGAATGGGGAAAGGAGGGGCAAAACAGATGAGAGAAAAAACAAACTCATGCCTCACCTACATCATTACCAATATGAAATTTTATTTTGTGGTGCTTTTATAATTCTATCTTTACTGCTACACTTACAGGAAAATCTTGTTTTGTTAGTGATGCCTTTTTCAAGCTTTGTTGAGACATAGTTGACCAATAAAAATTGTACATTTTAAGGCATATTAAATCATATGTTTTAATATATGTACATTCTGAGAAATAATTATAATCATGCTAATTTATATATTCATCACTCCACGGGCTTTTTTTTATGTGTGTTAAGAATATCAATTCCTTCTTAGAATTAATCTTAAACTGTTTTGAAGGCATTTTGTTTTTCCAATGGGAAAATTTGATGCTGAAAACAGACTTTTTGAAAAACTGAGTTCTTCAAAGCTCTCTTAAGACATTTCCATGGAGAAAAACCTACAAACTTAATGATAGACTGTAAAGAGCTTGAAAAAAAACATGAAAACAAATTTGTTGGCTCATCATATTTCTTAAACCATGAATTATTATATTTAAGTATATTACAGAGAAAATCAAGGAAAAATACCAGTTTATGAAGGAATGTGGAAATTGAAATCCAATACTTCATTCTGCACTAGCATGTGTCTAAAATTTTTATATATGATATAAATATTTTATGTATTATCTATTTGCTATAAGGTTATATGTTTATATTACACATGATATAATATTTATACTGTTTTACGTATAGTTTGGAAGCTGATGATACCAGTCTACTAAAAGAGAGCATGCTGAGATCTTCAGTGGCTGTATTTTTCAAGTGGGATTTACAATGGTTTAATTCCATATAGTGCATGCTACTATTTTGCCCAAGTTGGAAAGTGACACTTCCTTTGAGACTCTCAATTTCATTTCTTTCTCTCCTACAAGTTACAAATTCCTGCCAATTCTCCTCTTGTATCTCTTGGATTTGTTACTATAGTTCCATTTCTCTTCTTTGATATGATCACTGCTGCACCTCTAAATCTCTTGTTTCTTCAACTACCTACTCATTCCACTCTATGCAGACCCAGTTGCATCACACCAATGCTCACACACTTTCCAATTTCTCTGTTGTCTTAAGAAAAACCCATTGTCTTCTGAAGAAAGTTCATTCATCAGAGAAGTGTTCAAGCTCTCCAAAAGCAAAACCAAACTCTATTCCCAACTTATCCCCACTCTATTGTCCTTCATGCACCCAACACCCTTACAAAAGAAGCTGTTCTACAATTTGGCCTTCACTCTATGTTCCACATCTGTCCATGTGTTTTTCTATTTAAATTTTTATCTTTCCTTCCCTTTCTTTATCTACAGACTTGAAATAAAACCAGAAAAGCTGGGCATGGTGGCTCACGCTTGTAATCCCAGCATTTGAAAAGCTGAGATAGGAGGATCACAGTTGGCAGCCAGCCTCAGCTACTTAGTGAGGCCCTTTACAACTCAGTGAGACCTTGTTTCAAAATAAAGAATAAAAAATAGGGCTGGGGATGTAGCTCAGAGGTAGAATTCTCCTGGGTTCCAGCCCCAATACCACAATAAATAAATAAATAAATAAATAAATAAATAAATAAATAAATAATATTAGAGAGTATATTACCAGTGTCAATTTAGCAATATCTTAAAGAAAATTACTAAAATCTTACACAGAACTCAAATTTCTCATCTAGAGAATCAGCAAGTATGAGAGTCACTGGTCATTTTAAATCATTTCAATTTTTTTGCTATTATCAGGAATTTGAAACAACAGATTAAATGTATGTTTCACTTAAACAACTTTGGTATTTTTTTTGTGTGGTCTTCTATATCATGATGTAAACATATTTTAGTACCAACTTATGTGATCATATACAAAACTTACTTGATTTTTAGCATGAATTTCATGGACTATGAAATAGTCCACTAACTGTCAATACTAAACAGACTGCCATGAAAATGTAACAGAAAAACACATAATAACTTTGCTCATTTTATTTTAACACTTTACATGAAAAATTATAATACCATTTAGTAAAATGCTAACTTACATGCTTTACTTTCTAAAGTTAGTCTTAGGTTTTGTGGAGCTCCCCTCTAAAAACATGAGACTCCATTACTTAAATACCAAACAGAATGGCACGGTGATTAAGTGTATTTTAGTGAAAATTTTACAGCTCAATGTGGAAGAATGCTTCCTGGTCCCATTAATATTTAAGTTCTTTCTATTGAGGCTGTCTCTTCTGTTTTCACACAACAACAACAACAACAACAACAACAACAACAAATTGTCCATCTAGTTTTTGTTGCACCAAAGAACAAAGACAAAAATATATTTCTGAACTTGAATTTTTTAGATGATAATAGCATCTTGTCTCCTGGGCATTTCTTTCATTTTGCCAACTGGGTGACTTGTTGAAGGGAATAAAGAGAGAAGGCCTCATACAGGGAAGCCACCGATATCATTGGCAAGTGACGCTCACGACAAATGAGATATTGTACAGGCAAACACAGAATGAGCTTTCACGCAGGGCTCTGTCAGTGTCATTCAGCTTTGCCTGAATGGATAACCCTCTCATGATTTATCTTCCATTCATCAAGTTAATGCCTGGTATCTTTTCAGTTGTGATGGATAAGACCTTACTAAATTGACTACTGCCTGCTGAGCATTGTGGAGCCTGAGAACTGAACAGGAAGGGGAATCCAACCATATTTCATTCATATAGTAAGTCAGCCATGCTCAGTAGAAGATCTAAGGAGAGAGAATTATAAAGAGCCTCATCTCAAATGGCCCATAGGTCTGGATTAGAGAATGGTCAAGGGTCCATAGTTTCCTGGACTTGAAAGTAAAGGAGAGACTGTTTGAAGCTACCGTAACAAGCCACTGGAAAACTGAAAACAAACTGATTAAGAAGGAAGTACCATTTTTTCAGGCCTGGTTCTAGATGATAGATAGTTAGCCAAATCCTTTTCATATGTCACATCTACAATAACTATATCAGATAGACATGTCCGTCCATATTTAACTGAAAGATGCTAAATGTGAAGTTCTATTATATTAGTAAATCTAGTCGACACAGTTAAATATGCCACAGCTTCTAGAATAGAAAACTATCAAGATTGATAAATGCCTGTGAGTACATGAAAATGTGAGAGTAATGGAGCAATAGAGGAAGAAAGAGATGGAAGAAAGTATAAAAGGAAAGACAATAGAATTCACAAATTGGATTTAGATGTAAAGTATATATATATAAAGTATATATATAAAGTATATATATATAATCTCCTAAGTGCTACAGTGTTTTTCACTTTCATAAAAATCAGCCTGGAAACTTTCTTAAATACATGTTCAAATGTGAAAAGAGTAATGTGTTGACTGTAATTTTCACTTAATTAAATCTTACACAGATATCACAGATATTTTCTCACAGATATTTTTATCTTTTTTTGCCCTATAAACTTGTTTTTATTTTCCCCTGTATTTAAAGACATAGATCAATTAGGCAATTCACAAGTAAAGTTTTCAACTAAGGTTATATATAACTGATAGTAACTGCTTTCTTCTTTGAAGCAATTTTATCAGGGACGAGTTCTTTAGTAGAATTCTAACTTTAAGGCATTCTTAAGAGAAAATTATCAAGTGTCTTTTGTTCATCAAGTTGTGACTTTAAAATGCCAGTAGATAAATTTAAAAGTCACTTTCACAGTATAAACAAATTCATGGATAAGGATACTTGAGATGAAGAATACCTGCATTAAACAGGAACTGTTATAATAATTTAGTACAGAAAGCAAAAATAATTAAAAATATAAAAGCACAAAACATAAAATGAATAAGTGAATATCTTATATACTAATGTAGATGTTGATTCTTCAAGATATAATGCTTTTTTTACATATTCACAAAGAATTACTTAAAAAACAAAATTACCTAATAAATGTCATATTTTTGAATTTTGAAATCTAAATATATTCCTAAACTTATTATATCAGTAGCACTTAGAAAAATATACTAGAGAAACATTATTTCTTCTGAAGCATGTTAACAAGGATTGTGTATATGTGTAATGGATTTTTTTAAAGACATACAAAATAGGGACAAAATATGTATCTCTTTATATTTTCAAAAAAAGAACAATTTAAACAATTTAAATACCTTTTCGCAAGTTTATGTGCTCTTTGTTTGAAGAGTTTGTAACTTTCCAAGCATGACGCACCTGTGTACCCAAGCCTTCATTTGCTTGAGGCTGGGAATTGGGAGACAAGTATAAGAAATGCAAAATAAAATAATGGACACAAGGGGAATGGGAAGGGAAAGGTAAGTGACACCCTTGTTGGTATATATTTAGATATTTTTGACTAAATATCATCCTCGTTATATTACTTTGACTTTTTACTTTTTTAAAACCAAATACAATGTCCTTTCTGTAGCAAATAAACAGAGAAGAAACCACAGTGACAGCTTAAAGTATATAGAACATTGCAAAATACATATGTCAAATGTATAAAGACTGTTTAGAGACAAGTGTGCCTGAACACACATATACACATATACACACAAGGCCAAGGTAATTTAAACTACAGTCTTCTTTCCTGCATTTTAGTACAAAAATTATCATCTGTTTCAAAGATTTACAATGGATTGTATAAAGAGATGAACTACAGAAAGTTTGGGTTATTTGTGTAAATAGCAAAATAATTGACTATGAGGACTTTAACAACATAGCTTAAAATAAGATTTTGGAGTTGTCTTAATGTATGAATTGTGCCTCTTCCCATTGTTCTATTACTAAAGAAGATAATGGTGAATTCATTTTCCTTTATTACATTTGCATTATAGAGCATCATTGCTATTATGGTATTTTTTCCACCAACGTTAATTGGCATGGAGAAAAACACTGGTGATCCAAATTTATATTTGTGATTTCTGAATCAGGGTCTCACTAAGTTACTGCATGCCAGCTTCAAACTTGCCATCCTCTGTTTCATTTTCTCCTTACTTTTAAAAAATAAAATAATGCATTTGGTGGCCTTAAACACATTGATAATCAAAAAGGGCAAATTCATAATGTCTCAAGATTATAAAAAATAAAAAATGACTCTGCACCTAGAACAAGATCTAGTTTCTTACCTAAATATTGCTACCATCCTTCTGAGTTCCACATAGTCACATGCCTCCCTAAATTACACTAGAAAAGTGAATGGTGAGAAGTGTCACCTGCCTGACCAGTAGGAACTGTTATCATCAAATTATGGAATATTTAAGGCAGTACTTCTGAAAGAATGAAGAAGTAGACACCTTGCCCAGCATCTTGGCACAATACTTATATTCTGGGGATACTCCATATATTTCTTCAGTGAAGAAAGAAAGAAAGAAAGAAAGAAAGAAAGAAAGAAAGAAAGAAAGAAAGGAAGGAAGGAAGGAAGGAAGGAGAAAGAAAGGCGGGCAAATATATAGCACCATTTATATCATTCTTTGATAACCTTATTGTTGAATAGTTGATCTTTCAACCCAATTTTAGTTTTAAAACAAAAATTTCAATTACTCTCTCCAAGGCTTCACAGAGAACAATATTTGCATACTTTAAATTCACCTCAGTGTTTTTAGAGAATAAATTGTGCTAAAATAAACAAAACATAATCCTGCATGTTAAAAATGTAATGTACTAGCCTATTCATTGTTAAATTATAATATGAATCTTTGTTTATTAGAATTATGGTTATTAAATTATGATAGCCAAGATACTCCCCGAGTACTATTAATTCTGCAAAGAGGCTTAACTCATATAGAGTTAGCATAAGTGTCCTGTCATATAATAGATTCAGAATAAATGAGTATTTAATTCAGCAGCTGCTGGAGGATTGGAAAGTAACAAAAAATCCCCATGGGGTTTTATGCAAAAACAATTTTTCTTCAGATATTGTGGTTTTCCTTAATATTTACAATTAGTTCTTTCCCTAGGCTTAATATTTCTCCTTTGGTCAGATAGTATGAAGAATTAACCAAATACTGAAAAACAATTTGTTTCTCTGACCAAGTCTCAAAATAGCAAAGACCTGACAATGGGGGTGGGGGGTGAAAGATAAAAAATCCAGACTCAGTTGCACTGTCACTTGAATTCAGCCTAAATCTCAGTTATGTGATCAACCACGCATGTGAACAAAAGAGACATTCTCAGAAGAGAAGAGGGATTTCTGATGGAAATCACAGAGAAAAAAGAATATCATTTGGGGGAAAAAAGCAAGAAGATGGGTGTCAGGGCTCTGTGGGTTTTGCTAAATGGGTAGACACCCCATGCTCTTTGCAGGGATTCTTTTCTTCTTAATCTCTCTTCTTTTTCAGAATGCATCAGGCCCAATCCCAAATTCTCTTATAAAGGCAAGTTGTATATTTTTGATGTCTGTGGGAAAGAAGTATCCCTGAGGAGGCTTTATTTAGAAACACACTTTGGAAGCATTTTTTGGGAAGAAGAAAAAAGGTTTAAGGGGAAGACTTTGTCACTGTTTAGCATGAACTTCTGGGGCTGCATAGTATATGCTATTCTCATTTATGTTAAGATAAGGTGTCTCTATAGATATCAATGTTTAGCTACCCATCCCACTAAAGCACAGTTATCTTCAAATGAAACATTATGGGTATGGATGGTGCCAGGTTGGTCAAATTTTGCCTTTAGCTATATTTGTGAAGAAATTAGGAAAATATATTTGCTGGTAAAAATATGAAAGGCAATTAAGGAGATGGGACTGTATTAACTGAAATCCACAACATAATAAAACCACATTTAATCTGAGTTCACTATAGGGAAAAATCACAGGACAAAAATATGGAAAAATAAAATACCACAGCCCACCCAGAAAGGGGAAAGTTTGTTTGCTGGACCTCATAGTTGATGTTTATTCTACTTGATGTTAGTAAAACCAGATTTAACCCTGTAAATTTTTGTAGATTATCATAATAGAAAAATTTCTTGATATATTTTTACTCCAAAAATATACTCTAGACTTAACTCATTTGCATCATGAACTAAATGGAATTATAGGTTTTGAGAAGCTTGGCATTTAAAACACAATGTTTAGACCAAATTTAAAACTTTATTTCTGATTTTCTGAGCTTTACATTGAATACATCTCTACTACCATGATCATTAATGCTTATACAAGTAGTTGAAAATATAAAAATTCAAAATAGAATAATTACAATTCATTGAATCCAAAGAACAATCTAAAGCCTTTAATACCAGTTTATATATTTAACATATTGAGTAAATTAGGATAATTTCAAAAGGTATAATTCAAAGTTTAACCTCTTTCAGGTTTTAAGGACTGAAGGTGGGATCTGCCAGTGAAAGAATAGAAAGAGAAAGGAAAAGAAAAACATATTTTTTTTACTTTTTTACTCAAGCATCTACCCAGAAAAAAAGACATCTCTGTACCTATATATTTTGCTTCACAAAGTACTACAAATACACTGATTGCAAAAATAATAACTTCTCTTTTTTGTACATTAAAAATAACAGGAGAATCACGCAGGTTCGAAGCCAGTCATGCTGGCTTAGGAGACCCTATTTCCAAAAATTTTAAAAAGTATAAAATAGGTCTGGAAGTGTAGCCCGGAGGTAGAAGGGCTTCCAGGAACCCCAGTACCACACACACACACACACACACACACACAAAAAAAAAAAAAATAGAGATCCTGTTTCCAAATAAAAGGTATAAAATAGGTCTGTAAGTGTAACCTGGAGGTAGAAGGGCTTCCAGGAACCTCAGTACCAAAAATAAATAAATAAATAAATAAATAAATAAATAAATAGCAAAATTCTTTCAGAAAATAATAGAATTTCATAATTTATTATATATTAAGGTTTTGAATTTTGCTACTATCCTGAAAAATAGTATTGACAGTCCATCTACCTCCTGCTTCAAATGAGAACACACTGAATGACCAGACACATCACAATTAATTGTATATGAATTGTTTTAACTGCTGACTTCTCACTTGGCCAATCCTAACATAAATTTTAACAACATTTTTGCCAGGATATATAATGACATCAGGATAATTATTAATTATAGTATTATAGCTATAATTAATAATAACTATGGGTAGCAACCCAATGAAAAATTCTTAATTATAGTCTCCCAGTAACAATGTTTATAGAAATATTTTCCATAATTTTTCTAGTTAGATTGGTTTTAATTTTCAACTATTACAAATTAACATGATGTGCCACTTGAGATAGCATTTATGAAGAAAAGGCAGCAAATGTTTATGTCCTGAAGAAAAAAGGGACATTTTAGTGAATGTCACTGGTATATTTCTGTCAGAAAATTTTCTTTCGTTTTTATATATAATTTCATTTTATCCATACAATAAGTACTAATGACATACACAACTGAGAAGTAAACCTTCATTCATCTCACTGTGTCTTTGTGGAGCTGCCAGGTGTAGACAATGGTTTTTTTGTCGTTGAATATATTATGAAAATTTTCATCAATTACAAACTGATTTGTATTGGAAATCCTGCCACATATTCTTAACTATTTGATGATAATGACGATAATAAATAAGAAATACTATGCATACTTTGTGCTAAGTACTTTACACATGCCGAATCACCTAAATATTCTTTAACAAAAATTAAAGAGATAAATGGAAACCTTACTGTTCCTTTCATAACTTAAATAAGCCAAATTGTCAATTTTATACTGAAAAATGTTGGAATCAATTTCATAATGGTTCATTCTAATATACATTATATTTTGGCTTTATTTGACTTTTAAAAGCAATACCATTTAAGTATATAATAGGCAAATATATATATATATATATATATATATATATATACATAAAATTTTATAACCATAGAACATATTAAGTCAAATTTTATTGACTAATAAAGTTTATATATCTTATAATTTTGTTTTATGAGATACTTTGAAATTTAGGAATTTTATTGGCCCTTTATCAGTTTGCATATGTCGCTTATTAATATGACTAGTACGTAACCAACTAATTATCCTTTCACAATGTGATCAACACATTTTCACATTTTTTATTACATGCTTACAAAATCTCTCTACTATTTAACAGTAATATAATTATAAATTATACAGGCTATAATCTGGCAATAGTTTGCCATTAAACAACTGTTCAGAGATAGAGGATAAACCCAAATGATTAATAATGTGAATTACCTTGTTCTGATACAATACCAGAAAACAGGTCCATATATTGTGGTCATTGACAAAAAGGGTGGTGAAGAAATGCATGCTGTGCAATTTATAATCATATTTTAAAATTTTCATTATTAGTTATAAATATTCAACCCATTTCATTTTTTTAGCATGAGTGTATTTTTAATTATTTAAAATATTAAGCTGGTATTGTGTAGTATAGCTAACATCAAAATTACTGCTAGCTAATTCTATCAAAAAATGACTCCAATTTTATAATTAAAAAGCCACGTCTTTATAAGTGGGTAAGTCAAAAGGAGGTAGTGGTTTTTAAGTAATTAGATTTGATCATCCCAGCAAGAGTATTTTAACAGCAGAAGCTTATTTTCTAAGTAAACTTAATACGATATCATCTAGGGCAGATAAATATTTTAAAATATTTAGCATATTTCCTATGGGATTCAAAAGACAGCATTTTCTATAATCAATCATTCTCTTTGCTAATAATGAGCTATTTCTACCCATAGAATATAGATCAGATTTGCTGCCCTCATATAAAGTTCCAGGTTCTCCTCCTGCACTGATTATGGTATTGTCAATGCCTAAAGGAGAGGTCTTCAAAGAAAAAAACAAGAATCCATTAATCATGAATCATTACATTTTGTCAGTTGGCAAAGGAATACTTTGCTCATTTATCCTTTGAATGAAATTAGTTCTGGCTCAGGCCTGTAGAAGGAAATTCTAAATTGTCTTGGCATCTTCCTAGAGCAGTTTGTGTATGTGCCATAAAATGGCAGATGGGGCTTATTAATGGCAGATGAGTTTAGTTTGCAAGTTTTTTTTTTCTTTTTTCTATTTGATCATTTTAACATTGAAACTCAGATAAGACTCATCCATTATAGCTTTATATTTATCTATAGATATATGTTTTATTTTATTTATGAAAAGAGAAAAGAAACCTGGCAATGTTTATGTTGCCAAATATAAGCAAGCTCTTTCTTCTCTGTGCCATATAAGAAATGGACACATGTTTACTCAAATTTAATTTTCTTAGCAGAACCTAATAATCAAAATTGTTGAAAACATTTACAATAGGAATGCGAAGATGATCGTTTGCTTGTAAACAGAAGTAGACACTCAATAAAGGAAGGAGGCTTAGAGCCACACCAACTAATATTTAACAGACATATGTGTACGTTTTGAAGAACAAGATTCCTTCATAAATAATTTCTACATAAGTTTTACTGCCTTTACTAGTCATCCTCAATAAGAACTTGTAAGTTTTTGCTACTAAACATTGAAAACTAAACTATACGAGTGAAATAATTGAGTATCTCACAGATGTATGTGTCAATGTTCAAGTCATACTTTATATCACTGTTTTAAGATGTGGTAGATGTTTAAACAGACATATGTATTCTTTTGAGCGTAAGTGCATGGCTAGCAGCCATCTGTGATGTTGAATATAAGGCCTATAAAAACACCCTCTTAAATACTTACCTAATTTCATAGAAGTGACACTGTTGCTAGAAAGAATTCACAGATAAAAGTGTTTCATAATCTTTAAAAGATCTACATACATGAAAACTGTTATTCAGGCTAAAAGCAGAAGATGTAGAGGCTTTACAAATTGTTAATAAAAATGTTTATATTGAACATCCATATGTTAGACTTGGTGAGAGCTGATGGTGAAAATTTTATTTTAACAATTTAACACACAGTTTTGACATGCTTTAGAAAGGAGTGAATAAGTTAAGAACAATAAATCGCACACTTTGAAACACTTCTAAACAAAGAAAATAAGAAATAGTACTTTAAGTGAAAAAACTCTTAACTGAAGACAATTTATGAGTGAAATCAGTCTGTAATAAACACAATGTGTGCTTATAAAAAAGAATGAAATAATAAAAATTTTCCTTTCTAATGCTCCTTGAAATAGGAATTAGTCTACCTCAGGAGCTATTTTTATTACAGTACAGAAAGAATATTTTTAGGTTTACAACATTCCATAAAATCAACTAGCTACTTTTATCCCCTGTCTTTTTTACTCACGGAACTACTTTTACTATATGTACTTATGTTTTTATTTTAACATAATGGGAAATAGCTAAACTTAAATTTGGTAGCAATCTTGAATAATAAAAAAGTGGCATAGATGATGTAAAGTCTTAAATAAAATTGATGTAAATGCTATTAGTATCATTCAAAGTTTATTAAAAACCAGTTATTTTTCATAATGACACACAGCCACTTAATAGTTTAAGCCAAGATCCAAATGCATTCAATTTTTCTTACTTTTTTTTCTAGATATACAAATGTCAGATTCAGGATCAATTTAATCCATACTACCACCAACTATCTTTTTTTTTATAAAAATAATACAAATTTTTCCAGTAATTTTAAATTTTATTCCAGGAGAATAAAAATCAGTTTATGTCTATGAAGAATATATAGGTTGACCATTAGAAAATTATTTGCTTTTGTTTTAAATGATTATTAAATCTGACACTTCTACACTAAAACAGACCTAGAAAGTTTGTGTTCATATTATTGCTACATACATTTCCAAAAAACTAATGCATGTATATAAAGATGTTTCTTATCTCTACATAAACACACACACACACACACACACACACACACACACACTCACACACACACACACACACACACACACACTCACACAATGTCAGGATCCAGCCATCAGTTTTTCAGATTTAAGATGGTAGTGAAATATGTCTCATTTTTTCTGCCAAAATATAATGGAATCCCCTGAAATCTCATTTCCTGCAAATGAAATAAAAGTCTTTTAAAAGAGATAACAGGAAAGAAAGTGCAACCTTGCTGTAAAAACTGGAGTTGGAGCCCAGTGTGGTGGTGCACACTTGTAATCCCTGTGCTTGTGAGGCAGAGACAGGAGGATCCCACAGGTTCGAAGTCAGCCGCGCCAGCTTAAGAGACCATGTTTCCAAATAAAAAGTATAAAATAGGTCAGGGAGTGTAGCCTGGAGGTAGAAGGGTTTCCAGGAACCCCAGTACCACCAAAAACAAAACAAAACAAAACAAAAAAACTGGAGTTGGAGTTGTAAGTAGACATCTGTACATATTACTATTTATGTCAATATCTCACATAGAGAATAAGTTTGTTTTTGTATTTGGGCCAATTTTTAGGATTGCACAAATTCTAGAATTTTTTTACTTTCTCTCTTAGAAACTCTCTCTATATAATTATTCTCCTATATAACTTCCTTTATTTCTCCTTAATAATATAACTCTGATTTCTAATAATCATTACTCCTATTTTACAAAGTCTTGGAGTACTATATTATACTCTTTAGCAACTGGGATGGGAGCTGACCAATATAAAGATTAATACAAAGATATAACCATATATTTCCCAGACAGACCAGTACAATTGAGGCCAGAAGTTTTGCATGCTTATTTAAACTAGACTCTTTTTTCTTTGTTCGCAGCACTGAGGATGGAATCCTGGGGCATTCTACCTCCAAGCTACACCCCCAGCCCTATTATTTATTCTTTATTTTAAAACAAGGTCTCAGCCAGGGGTGATGGTGCACACTTGTAATCCCATCACTTGGGAGGCTGAGACAGTAGGATTGCGCAGGTTCGAAGCCAGCCTCAGCTACTTAGTGAACAACTTGGTGAGCAACTTAGTGAGACCCTGTTTCCAAATAAAATAGAAAATAGGTCTGGGAGTATAGCCCAAATATAGAATGCCTCTGGGTTCCATCCCCAGCACCACAATAAAATAAATAAATAAATAAATAAATAAATAAATAAATAAATAAATAAACAAATATAAATAAACAAAAATAAATAAATAAAATAAAAAATAAAACAAAGTCTCAATGAGTTGCAAAGGACCTCACTAAGTAGCTGAGGCTGTCTGCAAACCACTATTCTCCTGTCTCATACTCCCAAATGCTGTGATTACAAGCATGCACTATCACGCTTTTAACTAAATGCTTTTATGCCTCCTTACAAGTATCCAATTTACCATGGTTTCAGTTAATGATATTTTAACTTTAGAACACTGCAAAAACAATTGTCATTCAGGAGAAACTGTACTTTGAAATTTTTTCTGTTCTTGGGCTAGCAATATGTGATAAGCTATTCTGAATGGTAACAGCTAGGCGCAGCCCCCAGTAAGCCACCCAATCATAAGAGAAAACAGTTAGTGCTCTGTTAGGCCATGATGAGGGGTATTTGTCCTATCTACCTGCAGCTAGAATGGCAATCATCAAAATAGAAACAATAGCCGGAAGTGGTGGCACATGCTTGTAATACCTGTGCTTTTGAGGCGGAGACAGGAGGATCATGCAGGTTCGAGGCCAGCCATGCAGGTTTAAGAGACCCTGTTTCCAAATAAAAAGTATAAAATAGGTTTGGGAGTGTAGCCCAGAGGTAGAAGACCTTCCAGGAGCCCCAGTACCACACACAAAAATTAATAATAATAATAATAATAATAATAATAATATAATATTAATACAAACAATAGTAAATTCTGGTGAAGATATGGGGAAACAATACCTATATGTTGTTGGTGGATTGTGAGTTACTATAGCCATTATTGAGATCAGTGTGGAGGTTCCCCAAACAACTAGGAATAGAACTACCATATGACCCAACCTTATTACTCTTCAATATCTTTCCAAAAGAATTAAAATCAGAATACTATAGTGAGACATACATACCCATATTTATTTTAGCACAATTAATAAAAGCTAAAATATAGAAGCAATCAAGAGATCAATTCATAGATGAATGAATAAATAAAATGGTATATATACACAATAAAATTTTATTTAGTCATGAAAAAGTAAAACATGTCATTTGCAGAAAAATGAGAGACTAATTAGAAACTATTATGCTAGGTAAAGTCAGCCCGTCTCAGAAAGTCAAAGGCCATATACTATTTTAGTCAGCTTTCCCATCACTGAGACCAAGATACCTGACAGGAACAACTTTGAGGAGGAAAGGTTCATTGGGGCTCATGGTTTCAGTCCATAGGACTGACTCTGAAGGAATGTGGATCTCACATCATGGAAGCAGAGAAAGGGAGAAGAACAGTTCCTGGAGATGTCTCCAAAACCACTCTTCCAATGACATGTCTCTTCCAGTTATCTCCCACTTCTGAATTGTGCTGCATTTGGGCAAATGCTTTGAAAATATAAGCTTTGGGTGACATTATAAATCCAATCTATAACGTTCTTCCTACATGTGGAATCTAGAGGGAAAACAAAATAAACCTGTGTGATCCTCCTGTCTCCGCCTCCCAAGTGCGGGGATTACAAGCGTGCACCACCATGCCCGGCTGCTTTAGGTATTAAATGACATAATTTGTTGTATCACAGGCCACATTAAATGCAGAACTTCATAGTTATTGTTGCATTATTGTACAAATTATTGAGAATTAAGCATAATTTTTCTCAGTGATAGTTACAATTTAATGTGAAATTAAAGGAATGAGCCTAAACTAGAATTATTCCTTGTTTGTGTAAAAGTTTATGGTGAGGACAATGTCTCATTGAGGTCCTTCAAATCATATCAGATTCATATTGGGCATATATGTATTAGGCACATACTGTGGGAAAAATATTGTACAAAGAAGATATGGCAAAGTAACAGATTTACAGAGGTTGTGATGATGTGCACACAAATGAACTAGATCTTTGTTGAGAGCGCAGTTAAAATATCAAGTGAAAAGTTTTTCGTTGTTGTTGGTACTGGGGATGGAACCCAGGGGCCTTCTACCTCTGGGCTACACTCTCAGACCTATTTTATATTTTATTTGGAAACAGGGTCTCTTAAACCAGCTGAGGCTGGCTTCGAACCTGCACCATCCTCCTGTCTCAGCCTCCCAAGCATGGGGATTACAAGCATGCGCCACCACGCCCAGTGTGAGATAAGTTTTGTGATATTATTTTGAGCTCCTGAGAGCAAACATGACTAAAGTTTGCCAAGTAAAGTGTAAAATGAGAAGGGCAAGATGGCTAATGTGTGATGCAATACATCTCAGTAGCTGTAACAAATGAAATTCAATTACCATGAAGTCAGCTCCTTGACAAGAGAAACAAAGCCACAAAAAGATAAACTAAATCATGAAAAATTTAACCACAGGGAAACAAAATCCAAAACACAGAACAGGGAATAGGAAAGTGCCAGCCAGCACGCACACTACACCTGATGAACCGCCACTGTGGTGGGCCGCCCCTACCTTGGCCCATCCACTCAAGCCAGGACTGCTAGCACTGAGGCCTCTAGAGATTCCCAACAAAGAAGGCAACAACTTGATGGGAAGTAAGTGGCTACAGATCTTCAACATCTTAAGTGTCAACACTTAGCTTCATATTAGACAGAGATCTAATAGCCTAGACACACAGACAGAACTTGCACCTGCAGCAGCACACAGCCCACTTTGCCCTCAAGAGTCCCAGAGCAGTGCTGGACAGTAAGTTAAGTGCACTTCTCACCAGGAGACCACCCAGAGCAGCTGCAGGGACTCCTGTGGAAAGTGATAAACTCACAGTGTCTGAGACTTTGTGATCCATCCTGGAGGAAGTTGAATTAGATGCTGCTGCTGAACACACCAAAGGCATGGGAGAGGCCCATAGTGCCCAGGGCATAGTACCCTGCAGAGATCCTGCAGAAAGCAAAGATAAACAACCTTACATGGGTTCCATTCCCACTGACACACTGACACCCACCACTTGCATAGACAGACAGAGGCATAGGAACAGGTTCTGTGGAGTGCTTGGAATCCCAAGTGTGTAGGAGCAGGATTCAACCAGCAGGACTCAGTACACACACTATCAGAGATACCAGCTCAAAGTCCTAATCATTGCAAGAGATCCAAAGTGGAGCTTCAAACTGATCACCACTACTATAGGTTACTGAGCATTTGAGAACACTTAGAATATGTTTGATAACCAACTTAATGAGTATACACTAAATGGCTGAAAATATCCACCATGCCAGCCCAGGTGGATTGCAAGAGCCAAGTCTGCTTTGTACTTGTATATTTGAAGGATTGTCTTTGTTGTTGTTGTTGTTATTGTTGTTTATTTGGTTGGGGTTTTTATTGTCTATGTATTTCTTGCTCTCTTTCTCATTTCTTTTACAACTTTCCTCCCTCTTTTCCTCAAAGCATGTGGTTTTTTTTTGTCTTGTATTGAATCCATTTCATATCACTATACCTAAATACACTAGAATGACTACTAGAATCCTCCTATATATTTACTATCTCTCATCTCTACCATATATTACAATACTACACTTATACTCTCATTCAACTTGACCAGTACACATTGAGGATTAAGTACACATAGGTCACAAGCTGTTCTGCTGACACCTCTGAGACAACTCCCTAGAAAGGAGGCAACAGACAGTATACCTGACCTTAACACCTGAAAGCCATCAATGCCACCATAGCAGCAGGCAGAAGAAAACCCACAGTAACCATAACCCATTATTGATTATCTATAGGTAAACAACAGTGGAGTGATAGTAAACACAGTTTTCAAGGTTAGTTTCAAAGGGTTATGCATCACTCATCCAGGAGCAATTCAGAAGAGCACCCATCAATAATGTAAATTAATAAATTATTCCAACCTGGAAAGCTAGGTATTCCCAGCCACAAGGTCTTACATGGCATGGAAATAGACTTGCAGGGGACCTGAGACCTTGCAAACAACCCCTGAAAAGGCAAGAGTGGAACATACTATTGGACAGATAGATGAGAGGAAACTGCAGTCCAGTTCATGGAGCCATTGCAAGGTCTCATGGATCACTATGGAACACCAACTAGTAGTTTTAGGGTGATAGAACTCAGCCTACCTGGTTGCAGGCTCCAAAAGCAGTGAACTTTCACCTGGCTGTTTGGGCACCACAAAGCACCAGCACTGAAGTCCAGTCCCCAAGAGTGTAGCTAGATAAAAGAGAAGTTGTGTCCTAGGGAAAAGGAAATGAACCACCCCAACCCCCCAGCTTGGAACCATGAATTTTCTTCCTGACAGACCTTGGGTCTTAGTTGGAGAGCTGCAGCAGTGCCATATCTGCCAGACTGTGCCAAGAGGCCATGGTATCACTTGGTGGCACCCAAAATCTGGGAATTCAATACTTTTTCTGCCAGCAGCGTTTTAAGAGGCTGGAGATCAGCACTTGCAGTATCATGGACTCACAATAAGAAGAACAGAGGTGATCTCTTGGGTGCATTTAGTCATAACAAATAGGCTGCAGGACCTGAATAGAGCAGCATAATCTCTGTCCCTGAGGAGTCAGAGAATATGTTTGGGACAGGACAGCACAGTGACTTGCAGCTAATGAGAGACTTTACTTACCTACACTAAGAACTATATCTAGTTAGAGAATCTCTGGGGGACAAACTCAGAAGTTTGAGTATTTGAGTCATATTGGAGAGGGTGAATATATACCACTAGCATAGACCTTATTATTAAGGGATAACAAATAAACACAGAACTCACACACAAGGAGGAAGAAGATGCCAAAACAACAGAAACACAAACCCAAGAGCTCTGATAATATGAGAATGAGGAACAGTGAGAAACAATAAATTCCCACAACTCAACAACAAAGAATATCACCAATAGTGATCTACAAGAAATGTAAGAAGGATAATTCTGAATTCTGATCTTCAATATGATAAAAGGCCTCACAGAAAGTGTACAGAAATGAAAGAGAAAATTGAGACTTTAAGAAAAAATCAGAAATAGACCTTGAATGAAATGAAGATGTCAATAAATGAATTAAAGACAGCAATAGAAGATAACTCTGGCAGGCTAGACAACATGGAAAACAGAATAACACTCTTCGAAGACAGTTCATTCAAAAACCAAAAGCACAATCAACATTATACAGAAGACATTACAAAAACACAACTGAAACATCCAACAATTATGGGGAAATACAAAACATCCTAACTTATGGATGAAAGGCATTGAGAAAGAGATAGGAGCACAAAACAAGGATATATATAACCTCTTCACAGAAATAATTTCAGAGATTTCCAAGCATGAAAAATTACTTGGACATCCAACCTGCAGGAGGCATACAGAACAATGTTAAGACAAGATCAAAGAAGGACCTCCCTACCTGAAATAATAATGAATATGAATAACATAGAGGCCATCTGTTATAATATGAAATAATCTTATAAACAGTGAAAACAAAAGAATGGGTTACATTTAGGAGAAAACAATAAAAAGTCACTCCAGACTTTACAACCCACATCTTGAATGCCAGAAGAAACTGGTACGAAGTATTTCAGACACTGAAAAAAACAACTTCAAACCAAGACATATACAATATATTTCAACTAGCAACAAGTGAGTAAACCTTCCTCTCAGCTACCAATGGAACATTCAAAACCATATCAAGAGAATTGTACACCAAGGTCAAGTTTGTTTCATTCCAGGAAAGCAAGATTGGTTCAACATATTCAAATTTATATATGTTATTCACCACATAAACAGAACTGAGAACAAAAATCACATGATCATATAGATAAATGCTGAAAAAGCATTTGACAAAATCCAACACTTATTCATGCTAAAAATACTGCAGAAAATTAGAATAGAAGGAATTTTATGCCAACATCGTTAAAGCAATATAATAAACCCAAAGCCAACATCATATTAAATGGGGAAAAAACTGTAAGAATCCCCCCTAAAATCAGAAATAAGACACCACTTCTTTTCAATATAGTCCTCAAGACTCCTGCCATAGCACCCAAACAAGAGAAGGATATCAAAAGAAATTCAAATAGGAAAAGAGGAATTAAAATTAACCTTGTTTGCAAACAACATGATCCTGTATCTAGAAGATCCCCCAAAAATTCAACCAAAACACTACTGGAGCAGATTAACCAGTTCAACAAAGTAATGGAATACGAAATCAGCCCAGAGAAAGATGTACTTTTTCTATATGCCAACCATTCATGAAGAAAGAAAACAATTCTATTTACAATAACCACAAACCAATAAAATACATAGGAATAAACCTAACCAAAAATGTAAAAGACCTCTATAATGAAAATTAAGAAATAATATAGAAAGAAATTGTAGAAGAATTTGGAAGATGAAAATATTTCTCTTGCTCATGGATAGTCAGAATAAATATCATCAAAATAAATTTACAATTTGAAACATGCTTTTTATTTTCATTGAACTATTAAAATAATCTACTGAAAAATATCCCCATTTTATAAGTGAGAGTAAACTATTCAAGTAACATAGCTGAAAGACTGTAGAGTTTAAAATTAAGTTCAAGTATACAAATCCTAAATAATTGTTAAATAGATTTTAAAAATCAGTACAGTGTAATGTATTTTCGGGTTATATTATTCATCAGTTTATTTATCTCAGGAATCAGAAAATATTTTTCTAAGTAACTACTATGTGTCAAATACTCTAAACACTGAGAAATCTACTGGTTAAAATAGTAAGGAAGACATAAGACAAAAATATTCTTTTATAATCTTACATTTTAATTATTATAAAAGATTGCACAATTATAGGTGGGATTACTTCACAGAAAAATCACTCAGGCTACTAGATAAAGAATGCTGACTGCTGAATATGGGATTCAGATTTGAGTAGGCTGGAAAATACTTTAGTGGTAAGCTATCATAAAATTTGGTGGATTATAAATTTGGGGGATTTTTATCAAGGGAGTAAAATAAAACTCGTAAGCTGTAATATGTGGGCTTATGTGAACTGCTCTAATTTTTACTTGAAAAAATGTATGTTTACCTGCCTGCCTGAATGTGACTGTTTCCATGGAGATACTGGTTCAAGACTTCCGCATGTTCTTAAGGGGACTTTGACCACAAGATTAGTAACCACTATATTCAAGATTTTTCTTAAGGATATTAATGTAGTAGTAATGAAGAAAGAGGAGAGAATCAAAGACAATTTGAGAAATTTATGAGTGTATTTATCTTAGAAAGAGGTAATAAAAACTTTAGCATATTTCCTGTGGGGAAATAGAACCACTTGCAAAGAAATGCCAGTAAGACTTATTTCTTCTTTATTTCTCCCTCCCTCTCTTCCTCCTTCCCCCTTTTTTCTTTCTATTCGTCTACTTCTCATTCTTACTGCCTTCTTTCCAGTCCTTTGCTGAAGACTTTGCATGCCTTTTTTCAAGAACAATTGTAAACATATTTTCAAAACTGTGCTCATTGATTTCCTTTTGCAGCTAGAATAAGCTGTAAGAGGGAGTATTTATACCAAAGAAATTGACAAGCACTACAAATCAGGTTTGTATAGAAAGAGCTGTTAAACGTTTATAGTCACATAACTGCTTCTTTCTTCCCTCCTATACTTCTTTCTTTCCTTCTCCTTTTTCTTTCATCACCCTTTATTAATTATTAATTTTCTAAGCCATATTCCTGCATGATTTTAACACATCAGGAAGAATATTGGTATATAGTGCATATATACTTGGAATGAAGTTCTGGAAGTAATTTTCTCCAATGTGTATTAGTCATCTGGGGGGGATTCTGTCCTCAAGTTTATCCCAGTCATCTTTCCACAAATGTTGATTTATTTGTAAGCATTATATTTTGTCTGTACTTACTTCCTTGAAGGAATAAAATACAAGAGCACAAACTTTACACATGTTTAAATAGGAGCTGTGGGTCCATGAAAGAACAATTAAGTTATACCACCAGATTTCCAGTCTGAACTGTGCCACCTACTCCATTTATGACATTGATCAGGTGAACCTAATTCTATGCATTTTTCTTTTAGCTTATGTGATTGTTAATTATTTTCTAGATTTAAAATTAAAAGTCTTTAAGTCTAAAGTGTTTAATGTATTACTTTTCCCAACTTACATATATGTACATATGTATTTGTATTTAAATAATAATAAAAAATGATATATGTGTAGTCTAGAACTAAATTTACAGTAACATTTATGATATTATCAGTAAGAAGTAAGAGAGTGGGAGTAGTTTGTGTATTTTGTGTATAGGCACTACAAAATTATATCTACATATGTATTCTAAGTAATTACTACTTGTTTAAATTGTCATAGTTTATATAACTTTTAAAGCCTGTGCTTTCATTGCACAATATCTTTGTTTTACCTGTAAAACTTCTCTGGTTTCTTTCTTAGTTATGTGTAGTTGTAAATCTTCAGAATAGTCTCTGTGAATTTCTCTTATTTATCCTCTATAATTTCTATTCTGTGGGAAAAATATTTCTTAGGTATAAATTTCAAAAATCACTAAAATGAGGATACTAAAGCTACAAGATAAACACATAACATAATTATTATACTAAGAAAAATATTTTAGGCTGGGCGTGGTGGTGCAGGCTTGTAATACCCGTGCTTGGTAGGCAGAGACAGGAGGATCGCGCAGGTTCGAAGCCAGCCTCGCTGGCTTAAGAAACCCTGTTTCCAAATAAAAATATAAAAATGGGTCTGGGAGTGTAGCCAGGAGGTAGAAGGGTTTCCAGGAACCCCAGTACCACCAAAAAAAAGAAGAAAAATATTTTATATATAGATATATTAAATATAAGTCAAAAGGGCAGAATAACAATCACTAAAAGAGAAAATAAAATAAAAAATAAAAAGTTGGCTCCAGCTGGGCGTGGTTGTGCATGCTTGTAATCCCTGTACTTGGGAGGCAGAGACAGGAGGATCACACAGGTTCGAAGCCAGCACTGGCTTAAGAGACCCTGTTTCCAAATAAAAATATAAAAAATAGGTGTCTGGGAGTGTAGCCTGGAGGTAGAAGGGTTTCCAGGAACCCCAATACCACCAAAAAAAAAAAAAAAAAAGTTGTGTCTGATGTCCTTCTCTCTTTTCTGATTATTAAGCAATATTTAAGCAGAACATTTCAATATAAAAATAAATATTATAGGAGGAAAACATGAAAATTTACTATATTTATTTAAATGTATACTCATATTTCCTTGGGTTTCATTTTAAAAATTGGAATTTATTCCTGCCTCTAATTGGATGAAACATACAGGCATCCTGTATTACATTGCTGCTGCTACCTTCCTATTTAATTATGCTAGTGTAGTGAAGTGTTTTAAGATTTACTAGGTATTATTATAAATGTCATTTGAATCTGATGTTGAACGTTAAAATGTCAGTTATTTGCTTTTAGGTTAATAAAATGTTTTTATGGGAACGAGAGTGGTAGTGATGCAAAATGTAATGTGTAAACTGGTTTTGATATGCACAGCATATAATCAGAGAAATTCCTTCATAAACAATCTATGTAACTCATTTCTCTGGACAAAGTTGTATTAAAATTTGTTTCTTGCAGTGTCATTATAAAGAACAAGATAGCCTTATCACCTACTTTGTTCAACATGAGCAATTTCAGAATCTTTAGAGGAATATAGGAGTTGTTTCCCTCATTTCTGTTCTTCCAATGAGATCTAATCATTTGTCTGATAGTACGGCTATTAGGAAAGATAGCATGGGAATAGAATATCTTTTGAGGCTGATAGAACAGAGAGTAGCATCAGATAGTAGGTGAACATCATTATATAAAATTGAAATCTTTCTCCTAGAGACCTGTCACTTGATCAGGCACATATTTATAGTTCCTTGCAATACTTATTTTCAAGATAGCACAAAATGCTTTACTCTGGGTGATTATAGATTACTTGTGTTTTTGATAAGTACATGACTATAAGTGTAAATATATACATGTAAACATGACAAAGATCCTTGATTCCAGGGAGGCAGTGCTAGTCCTTTGTGAGCAAAGTCAAGCTCTCCTTCAGCCTCATTTACTCAGTGAGATTGCCTGTGGCTGTGTGGGAGACTTAGCCCATAGCCACAGGAAAGTTGGAACAACTATACCAATAAGAGCAAATTTGAGAGAGGGGAGAAGAAACAGCTCCTTTAGGAAAAGAAAGAGAAAGGACAACAATAAATTTCAAAGGTGCTTCATAGTAATTATCTCACTGTAAGTCGCCATCTTGAGTTTGTAGTCATACATCTAATGGGGTAGAAGATGGTGAAAGCATACATGAACACATTATTTTGTCCTTCCTCACTTCCTCCATTTCCTCCCCACTTCTTCTTTCTCATGTTTGGCTTAGTGATTGAATTTGATATGTTTTTGAATGTACATCGTGTACATTATGGAATTTACCTCTTCCTCTGTTAGATCACCTTATTTGCTCATCTATGGTTTGTCCTTCTTTGTCTAGAGTTTCTCCTATGACTCATTTTCTCCCTAGCTTCCATATATTAAGGAGAACATCCAATTTTTTACTTTTTGTGACTGAGTAATCTCATTTAGTATATTGTTCTCCAGTTCCATCCATTTCCCTGCAATTGACATAATTTTGTTCTTTATGGCTGAGTAAAATTCCATTGTGTACATATACCACAGTTTTATAATCCATTAATTTATTCATAAACATCATAGTTATTTTTATTGAAACTATTTCATTTTATTTTATTTTATCTTATTTTTTAGTGGTACTGGAGTTCCTGGAAACCTTTCTACCTCCAGGCTACACTCTCCCAGACCTATTTTATACCTTTTTATTTGGAAACAGGATCTCTTAAGCCAGTACGGCTGGCTTTGAACCTTAGCGATCCTCCTGTCTCCACCTCCCAAGGATTACAAGCATGTGCCACCACGCCCAGTGAAACTATTGTTATGTTTTTATAATACTTGACTGCTGACAACTTCTAAGTCCCAGTCCTCCACCCCCTTTCCTTCTGCCCACCAACTGGGAAGACCGCTAGGAAAAGCTGTTGCTCCATTTTTTTAATTTTTTTTTTTTTTTTTTTAGTGTTGGCAGGAGATTCAAACAACTCCTGCCACATATGGTAACTCTCATTAGAGACTTATTTCTTAGTCTCTACAAAGACCCTGAAGCCAGTGAGCTTACTTTACTCTCTCTTGTCAATTTGGGATCAGCTAGGGAGAACTATCTGGTTCTTCCAAGAAAGTTTTACTCCATTATAATGCTTTTTATGTGCTCTTGATGCACTATAGCATCATTGTTATTAACAGCCAACTGCATTTCTGGGTGAGTTTTCATTCTATTTCTAAAGTATGTTACAACAGAGGAAAAAAAAACTTGTAAAAAAAAAAGTGCAGTGACCAGAAGTGGGTAGACATTTACTCTAACTGCATATGATAGATAATGTCTAAATTATAAGATGCTAGACTATTATCCTTTCCAAACAACTTTCTTCCTTTCATTTCACTTTCAAATTTTATGTAATATGATTACACAGTAGACATCCTGATGAATATTAATAGTGTGTTACAGAACTATTCATATGGCATTTAGCAATGTGACATATTTTCTTTTTTCCTAAAACTTTGGAAGAAAAAAATCCATTTTTCTTATATATTGTAATTCTAATGCTGCTGTGTTTACCACAAACTTAGTGGCATAAAACAAATTTACTGTGAAAGAAATTTCTTCTTTCCCAACAATGGAAGCCAAACATCTGAAATCAAAATGTCAGTATGTCTGCCAAATTTCTTCTGGAGGCTACAGGATAGATTGTTTTCCTCTTGTCTCTTTGCCGTATATGGTTCTCAGCATTTCTTGGCTTGTGGCTACATCTCTTTCCATTGTCTTCTACATCATCCTCTCCTGTGTGTAGCTGTGTCTTCTATTTTATCTCCCACTGCCTACCTCTTGTAAATACATTCATAATTATATTTGTGGCCCACACAGATAATCCAAAGTATATGACACCTCTAAAATTTAATTTAATTTTTGGCCATATAATGTAATATGTACTCTTTTTATCATGTAAGGTAATATTGGAGGTTCTGGGAATTAGAATGTTGATATATCACTTGAGTTAATGGGCTCACAAAGCTAAGAAATATTTCTATGGCACCAGTTTCATGAGGTTAGAAGATATAATATTCAGGCTTCCTACATCATCAATGGAAAGAATACAGTAAATGTAAAGATACCAATCTCCATTAGTATAGATATACCTTCCTAAAGATGCCTCCTGCATATTTGATTTTATTCTTGATGATTAAATTCCCTGTTGGGTTAAATTTTCCTCATGCTGTCTCTTAGGCTGACTCGCTAGATCAACTTTTTGTTGGGTTCAATGCTTTTGAGTCTTCAACTTTAAATGCAGGTTGTCTATTCTATGTCTATCAGATCTCCTGGCCTTATTCTGTCAGACTCTGGTGTGGTTCTTTCATTCTGAGAATCTATAAATTCTCTAAATTACAAAGAAACCAAATATTTAATGTCATCATTTTATCTGCAAATTCCTGGAATCTGTTGAATAAAGTAGGTAGTGGTATTCTGAGTGCATTTTCTTATGAAGTCCAACAGAATTGTATCATATCAATTTTCCTAAATTTAGATTATAATTATTTGTCATAAAAAGAAATGCACAAACACATGTTGAAAATAACACACATAATCCCTGTTTTCACTTGTTGGAGAAAATTGTTTATGCTGGGGTAAGAGGCAGTTATATAATAAGACCTCATCTACATTGGGGTTAAGCCTTAATTAACCTTTATTTGTTTAAATGGATCCATGAAGGGTCAGCTTCATGGTGCCCTACATGATGGACAGCATATAGAGGGAAGCATAGCCTAGGACACTGGCTTGGAGTCAAATGATTTGGAACCAATTTTCTCCTTTACTACAGACACACTTTGTGACCTGGCCAAGCCACTGACTCTCTGTTACTCAGTTTTCCAGAAGGCATTGGAGTCAATGGTAGAACCAACAATTACTATGAGTATTGCATTGCTTACACAATAATGGAAAATTTAATATTATTCCCCTATCCTAAAAACATTAATCGATTATGTAATATGCCGAAGACTATGCTCTGTGCTGTGATAAAATGAAAAGATACTATTACAGTATTGTAGTCTCTCAGTTTCTCTTGCCCAGTGGAGAAGAAAATCAAGTAAGCAAATTATTAATTATATTGAGATTGTGATAAATATTACCGAGGTTTTACCATTAGTGTATAGAAGGTGGTAGATGCCATTAAAAGACATATGAGGAATAAAAAGTGTGTTTATGATAAGAAAATAATTGGAGAGAGGTTGGCACATGGCCAAAAATTTAAAAGAAACAAAGTCACTATCCAGATAATGACAGTGAAGGATGGAATCCCAGGCAAAAGGAATAAAACCTTCTACATGTCATAGTGTGGTATATTCTTTTTTCTTTTCAAAAATATCTATTACTCATACTCTAGATCATATATCTTTAGTTATAAATTAACTGACAAGTGAGTCTCTTTCATTTTAGATGGTACAGCTTCTTGTGCAGAAGCTCAAGTGTGGCTACAGCAAGTGCTACTGATGTTCTGTGTGTGGGCTGGAACATGTGAGGAGCTGAAGCTAAGGAAATTGCAGGAACAGAAGTGGAAACACCTCACCCTCTTTACTAGGGGAGTTACCATTATTCAATGGAAAATAAGTACAAGTAATTGAAAATTACAAACATAACTGATTTCAGTAGAGAAACAACATAATAAAGTTGCACTTTAAGATAGCACTTAGTAGTCATGAAAAGGATGAGTTCAAAGGAGAAACTATTAGTGGACTAGAAACATACTGAGAGACAATCCCAAGAAATAAGAAGTAAAGGATGTGTTTATCCAAGGCACCAGGAGTAAAGCTATTTTTAGAAAGAAATATCTAAAAGTTATTATGTATTGTCTTTAAGATGTGATAGAAGAATCTGACTTAAGTGGCATGTTTCATTCATTTGATTCTTTCTTTCTTTATTTTTTTCTGTACTGGAGATGGAACCCAGGGGTATTGTACCACTGAGAAACACCCCTAGTCCTATTTTTTATTCTCTATTTCTTTATTTATTTTTTGGTGGTACTGGGGGTGGAACCCAGAAGCTTTCTACCTCCAGGCTACACTCTCAGACCTATTTATATATTTTTTTGGAAACAGAGTCTCACTAAGGTACTGAGAGCCTCACTAAGTTGCTGAGGCTGGCTTCAAACCATCGCAATCCTCCCGTCTCCACCTCCGAAGCGCGGGGATTACAAGCGTGCACCACCACGCCCGGCTAGTGTGAGGCTACAATTTTAAATGAGTGTTCAAGAAAGATATTATGGTAAAGGTGACAACCGAGCAAAGGCAAGAAGCATGAGGAAGTGAGTCATAGTCATAGCCAAAAGATAGCAGGCAGGAGTAATAAATTACCCATGCAATGACTTTGGGGCTTAGCACATCTGCACATCAAAGTATCACCCTAAAGAACAATGTAGACAGGATGAAGGTACAAGGAGCAAGCGCAATGAGGAGAGTCAGCGTGGTAGGTCAGAGCCTGACAAAGTAGACCTTTTTAGGCTATAGTAAAAACTCAGAATTATTTTCAGATAGGAAAGTTTTGTACCTAAGAGTGATCTAAATACAGTTTATTTTTGTGGCTTCATAGTTAGCAAGAAGAAAGCTGAATAAAGTATTATAAGATATTTTGAGAAAGACACACAGAGAGAAAACACCACAGACATGTTATTATATTATTCCTCCATCTTATTATTATTGTTAATCTTTTACTTGAATTTAAATTCCACTGTATCCACTATGTTGTCGGTAAATAGGTATACGAAAAAGCATAGTACATATAGGGTGTTTGTTCTATGATTTTATAGGGTTCTTATGTTTTTTATAATTTTATGGGGTATATGTATTTGTAATACTATCCAGAGTTTCAGAAGCTCACTGGTAGTTTTGAACATAGCCCCCACAGATAAGGTAAGAGTACTATATAAATTGTAAGAGGAACATGATGTTTACTCTGTCTTAACTAAACCAAGAAAAAAGAATGTGCAAGAAATAAAAACAATTTCCAGGATTTCCATCATCATCATCTGTCTCTTCTTGATGTAGCAATAATGGAAGTCCAAGCTGATAGTATACTTGTAGAGAAATGACCTAGAAACTTGCCTAAAAACACAACAGAATCTCTGAGTGAGAAATAAACATTTTTGTTTTAAAAACAACATGAGATTTAGGGATTTTTTTTGTTACTGAACTTAACTTATTCAATCATGATATGGATAGTCAGTTAGAAGCTATTGTCAATAACAAGTATAAATTCAGTATGTCCCTGGAGGGTTGAATTGGTTGGAGGAGTGCATTATTGTAATAACACATTTAAAAGCATTGCAAAAGATAATGTGTTACTAGGCTTATTGATCTGCTTATTGAAATCACCAATAACTAAGAATAGTATGGGTTAAGGAATTAGTATCATTAAAAATCATGGGAAGTAAGGTGGGAATTGGTGTATGACATCAATAATGAGAGGAAAGACTCTCGCAGACAATTTCAGAAATTTGTGTAGAGGGAAGTATGGATAATAGAAAAGATGTGTCTAAGCAAGTAAAGGTTATAACATGGGAGATAGGTGATTTAGGAATCTAGAGTCTTTTGATGATTAATACAGATGTGTATAAATGACATGGCTCTTGATAATTTCAGACATAACTTTGGCAAAGATTTATATGTCAAAGTTGGGGATTGAAATTTCTGTAATCTTTTTATTTGCTGCAAATAGAGACTTGGTAGCTGGGGATGGAAAGTCTTACTTTAAACATGTGTAGTACCTCTTTGATCTCTGCTGAAATATAGTATAAGGTCTGGGAAATTATAATCCTAGTTCTGGTGCCTGAAGCTCCCATTGTAACCTATTGATAGGTGATAGGAGATTTAAAAATCTAAATCGGCTTCAAGAATGTTCAGACACCTTCCTCCACAGAACCCCTTTTGATGGAGCAGTTTCTCCAATATTCTGTAGCAGGTATACTAGGCTATACTTTCGAGATGGGAAGTCTTTAAAGATATTAAAAACCTTGAAAAGGTTAGAATTGCCTTTCCATTTCCACACAATTCAACCAACCATGAATCAAAATAGTATTTAAAAACTTGCATCTGTACCATCCAAATACATATTTTTTCTTGATATTATTCCATAAACTATAGAGTATAACAACTATTTATATAGTATTTATATTGTATTTAGTACAATCAGTAATTTAGGTATGGTTTAACTTGTATGACAGGATATGTGTAGATTATATGCAAATTCCACACCATTTTATATAAGGTACTTGAGTATCCACAGATTTTATTATACACAGGGGTTCCTGAATATAGGATGATGGCACCTATTTAAACAGATAATTCAGGATTTATTTGTGCAATAACAGGGATTGAACCCAGGGATATTTCTATCTCTGAACTTCACCCCTAGCTCTATTTTTATTCTTTTTTGGAAATAGGGTCTCATTAAATTGCAGAGGACCTGAGTAGCTGAGGCTGGCTGTGAAACTACAATCCTCTTGTCTCAGTCTCCCAAGTACTGGAATTACAAGCATGTGCAAGGAGGCCTGACTCAAAAATTCAGGATTTGAATAGCATAGTTTAGTTCAAAGTCCATTCCCTTTCTCTATATACTTCTATACCTCATAAATCTACCAAATCTGTCTTAGCATGACTCCTGGAAATAGATTTATTCTTTATTTATATACAACAGAGAAGGGATATTTATACCATATCCATTACAGAAAATATTAATGTGGTAAATATGTGTGCTCTCTTATCTACAAAAATGTGTCTTTCCATGATTATGTGATACAAGGCATGTCTGAAGAGGTGATTTACATACAATGTCCTACCTAGACTTGTTGGTTGACATTAGAGGTTTGCTTAATAAACAAATTGAAAATGCCAATAATGATTGTCAATGGTTTGGGGAATAAAAAGGGCTAAATATATTCAACAGTGGGCCAGATTTCCCCAGAGTATGATTAACCCACAGATCAGCAGCTGAAGATAGATACAGGCCAGACACAAGGCAGCAAATCAGTGTCATCCCAAGCATTGAAATGAACTCTCAAAGAAAAGCAAGGCAGTAAATTGTAATGTTACCCCTTGGGTATTTGGTATTTATTCAGCTACATGTCCTGAAACTGCATCTCATCTCTATGAGAAACAGCCTTAAACACGAGAAATTACATATGGTGAATTGGTCTTCAGGAGCAGTATGAAATATTTTTCCAATCATTATTTTTCCAACTATTATCTAATTCTGTCTTTTTTGCAGTAAATATTTTATTTAAGCTTATAAAAAGTGATATTTCTTGGAAATTATTAATGGGACAAATCATTGAAACAGTTACTTTTTTTTTTTTCAAATAAAGGCACTCAGATGCTACAGGAACTCATGAAAACATCACTTAAAGCTGGGGTTTTTCTAATTCTACATATAGCTCATTCAATCATATAAACATCAGCATTATTCCCTAAGGTTTATTACCACTTTAATAGGTCAAGTTAGTTTTACTGGAAATATATTAGCTACATCATTCAATTAATATGAAAATCCATAGTAAGATATTTGATAAAAATGACTTCCACTTCCCACATGCATATATTTTCTTTTCTTAAAACCACTGAAGAAGATTAATTTTATAATTTTCAAATTACTTTTGGTTTCTTCATTTTTAGTCTTCACAATAAATTAACAAACTAGGGAAGAAATGAGGCGAGGCGATTTATAGTAATTCTTTTTGACATATAGGTTAACTCTATATGTTATGCTATTAGTGCATATTTAAAGGTTCTTTGAAATTTCAGTGACCATTTACAGTCATGGACATTAACAGTCCAGACATCTGTATTTCACACCATCAAGCAGTTAATATGGCAGGTTCACCTGGCTGAAGTTTAGATCTTATCAATCCTCACCCAATCTTATGGTATTAGATAGTAATAATGCTTTGCTGGTCTGTAATGCCCTTTGCAGGCATTAGAGCTTACAAAGAAATGAATAAGTAAAATACTAGCCAAACAAAGAACAAAAGTAAACCTTCCAGTTCTACATTCACATATTCCTTTGTGCCATCTTTTTTTATCATATAACAACCTAGTCACAAATGGCTTCACTTGAGTAGATAAGAAGATCAACTCTTCTTCCATAATGAGAACAAGCGATACTGCAAAGCATGTTCATAGACCAATTATGTCAGAATCACCAGATGTATTTTTTAAGTTTTGTACTCATCTAATAGTCTTTATTTTTATATTTTATTGATATATTATAGTCCTACATCATAATAATTTTTCAAACCATAACTCTTTTGCACGAAAATGCAGAGATGTGACAGTGTTCTCATTGTACCCCAAATTTCTAACCATCAAACTTATAGGAAGAAATATTTATTTGCTCACATTTCTGGAGTTTCAAGGTCTAGTTCTGCCTGTGTTAATCCAGGTGAACTCTGTAGAACTCAGGACATAGTGCAGGAGGCAGAGAGTAAAGATCACAAGAGCTCTACATCATATCACAAAGATTGGAAGCAAAAGAGAGAAAGAGCAAGGAGAGGAGGGACTATATATAAATCCCAAAACCACAACCTCAAGGCCCTTCTTAGTAATCAAGCCCTACCTCTAACATAGGAGGTCAGGGAGACATTCTAAATCCAAACCATAACAAGAGGTTCCAATAATTTTTCCAGGAGAGAAAACAAAATCTCTCATTTAGACCAGGAATACATTTTGTTGCCTTAATTAAAATGCAGATTCCTGATTACTCTGGCTCTAAACAAATGTTTGCTTACAAGTTGAAAGAATTTGATATTTTCTGCATCTTTCAGAAAAGGAAGAAAGCCTGGAGAGGAGAAGTCCCAAATGCTATGAAAGGAGATTTCAAAATTATAATGATTGCAAATTAATATACCCACTATGAAAATTAGTGTGGAGGTTCCACAAAAGACTGAAAATGGAACCAACATATGACCCAGCTATACCACTCCTTGGTATCTTCCAGAGAAATTAAAGTTAGAATAAAGTTAGAGAATTAAAGTTAGAGAAATTTAGTAGAATATGCATATTCATGTTTATGGCAGCACTTTTTTTTTGAGGTATTAGGGATTGAACTCAGGGGCATTCTACCTTCAAGTTATACCCGCTGGCCTATTTTTTATTCTTTATTTTGAAACAGGGTCTCACTAAGTTGCAGAGGGCCTCACTAAGTAGCTGAGGTTGGCATTGAACCTGAGATCCTTCTGTCTCAGCCTCCCAAATACTGGGATTACAAGAGTGCACATCCACACCCAGCTTATGGCAGCACAATTTACAACAGCCAAATTATAGAACCAATCTAGGTGTCAAGAGATGAATAAACAACAAAACTATGGTATATTCACACAATGGAATTTTACTCAGTCACATAGAAGAACAAAATTATGACATTTGCAGGATATGGATCAAATTAGAGAATATTAGGCTAAGTAACATTAACCAGTGTCTGAAAGTAAGGGTTATATATTTTTTCTCATATGTGAAAGATAGAATTTGATAAGCAAAAGAAACTTAGATAAATGAAGAGAGATTTCAGTAAATCTCTCATGTTGTGTGCATGTTATGCTTCTATTACTCTGAGCCTCAGTATGATGTATAAATACGAGTGAATGGTTAAAAACTATAAGGAGATATGACATAGTTAAATATGTATACATGTCACAGTAATTTCTAATATTACAATATGACTTATTACCCAAAATAACTATAGTAAATGTTCTTTAATGCACCAGATATCAGTTAAAATGTTTTTTATTCCAACAATGGTATTTTAATATTAAGTAAGATATATTTAAAGAAGTGATACTTTTTAAAAGAGGAAATAGGAATAGAGATCAGAATGTAGGGGAAAAAACACATAAGATGTTTTTAAGACAAAATTTAGTGTAAAAACTGAGAATTCAAAGAAAAAGGCCACTGGAACACTAAGTGTTCATGAGAAGTCCAAGCTACATTAGTGTCATCAGCAAAACTGTGGCGGGAGATGAGCTTCTCATAATTTATAGGGTGTAGGTCATTCTATCAAAGGTCTGCTCAAGTTCTAGGAAATTTGGTAAGCCATCATTTACGTTACATTGATAATATGGTGAGAGTGGTTGTGCATAAAGCTTTTCTGTGTGTTTTTAGACAACGGCATAATAGCAGATTCCCAGAATTTGAACTTTTCCTTGGCAGACAGGAACACATTTAGAAAGTTGCTCTATCTTTGATATATATATATATTTTTCTAAACAACATACCAAAAGTCATTATATTTGCAGTTCTGCCAACAAATAATAAAAGTTACAAATTTCACTAATCTTTACCAGTCTTAGGAGGTCAACTGAAAATAGTGATTTTAGAAAGGCGTGTCATCCCTAAGGAAAAAGGGAGATAACAATACACCATGCCCCTTAATGTCTTATTTCCATTCTCCAAAAACCCAGCCAAGTTAAAGAAGCAATGAGAATAGCCCTGGGCCGAAAAATCCAGATTCATACTATCTAGAAAGACACTGACTTTCTCTTACATACACTGGGAACTAAAACATGCTAATATCATCTGTGGAAAATTATTTTCTTGCATGTATGCCAGGATAATCTCCCTTTGGGATGCTGATCACAATCAGAAAACTAAGTAAGCTGACACTGATGATATCATCGCTTCTGCAACCTAACATGAAACTTCTCTCAGAGTATGTATGAGTGTGGGACTGAGGACACTGTGGAGAAAGTTTGTGTGTCTGGTCCAGCTGGCCACTACTGGACAAAATGCCATGGGCAGAGGAACTGCTTGGCAAAGCACCTTGAAGAACAGAGGTGCTATCTATCAGCCTGTCACCACTGAACTCTTCTTGGAGCAGTGACTGATTTCTTGTAAGCATTCCCCAATAAAACATATGTCTCCCATGCTGTCTCTGGACAATTTCTTTGGACCTTTGTGAAATCTACCCCACTACCCCACTGCCCGGGCAGAAAGAGGAGAGAGAGAGAGAGAAAGAGAGAGAGAGAAAGAGAGAGAGAGAGAGAGAGAGAGAGAGAGAGAGAGAGAGAGAGAGAGAGAGAGCGCACTTGGAGCCACATAGAGCAGGGAAATTAGGTAGTCAGCATTTGTAGAAATGAATGTATGAAAAGAATTCACTATGGAAGTGTGGGAAGAATTTATAGTAGAAATAAAAAACCTTTCAGATAGAAATTGATATGGGCTTCCTTAAAAAATTCAAATAAAATCATAATACATGGAAGCTAATTAAATATAGATTAAAGAAGACAGAAAGAATAAAATAATGCATATCATATAGATTATCATGTTAATTATATATCTAGACAACATGCAAGTTATATTTAATGTAGTATAAAACTAAATATTTGGTTTGATATTATGGCCTTTCTTGTTATTATTATAAAATGACATGTTTTAACATAATAGGGCACTGATAGGGTGAATAAAAATTGGTAACATTTGTGAAGCCCTTATTTCATGCAAAAAATTATCTCAACATTCCATAACTGTTACCTCTGTGAAGTCCATTGAAGGTACCTGTGACCCCCAACTGTTTTGTCTTGAGATGAATCAATGTCTCTGGTCATAAAGATACCTGAGTAAACACCAATGCACAAAAGCACACCAATCTGAATTCTTTGAAAACAGTCATAACACACAGAGCTTCTGTTAGCACAGCAGAAGCATTAAATAAGGGTAACCCTGTGCTCACTAAGTTAAACTGCTCTAAAGAAAGCAATGTTTTTGCCGGGTATGGTGGAGCACGCTTGTAATCCCCACGCTTCGGAGGCAGAGACAGGAGGATCACACAGGTTTCAAAGCCAGCCTCACTGTCTTAAGAGGCCCTGTTTCCAAATAAATATAAAATAGGTCTGGGAGTGTAGCCTGGAGGTAGATGGGTTCCATCCCCAGTACCACCAAAAAAAAAAAAAAAATTAAAAATTAAAAAGAAAAGAAGAGAAGAAAAGAAAAGAAAAAAAGCAATATTTCTCCAAGAAACAAGCCCAAAGTGTTTCTGTTTTTGTGTTTCTGAGTTTTTCCTTTTTCTCTGGTTTTAACATGTGCATGCTCTCACATGCACACACACACACACACACACACACACACACACACACATGCCATATACCTATAGAAAAACTGTTTCTTACATTGGAAACCTGTTTTTCACCTTTGCACTCTCAAACTGTGGGGGCTAAGACAATCCAAACTGTCACTAAGACATCCTACTGTCACTCTCCAGTAGGGCTCTTATGATTCTAAAATGCACTAATGTTGGAAGATAAGCAGCCAGGCATACACACTCACACCAAAAAAAAGAACAAAATCCCAAAAGAACACCAACAAACAAATTAATGGAATTCTACAAATAAATGGATATTCAGTAGACATAAAAAGGCACAAAAAACTGAAAGGCAAATCAATACATGGAATTGCATTAAACTGAAGAGCTTCTATAGAGCAAAGGAAGCTATCAAGAACCTCAACAGAAAGCCAACAGAATGGGAGAAGATTTTTGCCAACTACCCCTCCAACAGAGGACTAATATCTACAATATACAGAGAACTCAAGAAACTCAGCATTAAGAAAACAACCCAATAAAAAATGGGCAAGCGAATTAAATAGATACTTCACAAAGGAAGAAATTCAAATGGCCAATAAATGCATGAAAAAATGTTCAACATCATTAGCAATCAGAGAGATGCAAATCAAAACTACCCTGAGATTTCACCTAACTCCAACTAGAATGGCAATCATTCAAAAAGACCTGGAGAATATTATGTTAAGTGAGATCAGCCAAGCACAGAAAGAGAAGGGACATATGTTTTCTCTAATATGCCCAAACTAGGGAGTGTTAGGAATCCTAGAGGAACTCCAGATAATGGAGGGGAAACCTCAGCCAAGCTAGAATGGAAGGATAGGAGAGGAAGAAGGCTGAGGTTGATTAATGGAAGAGGTAAATTCAAATATGTGTAAAAGAATGAATGTAGCATGGTTAACCTGTACACTCATTGTTGTGAAGGGGAAGGGGGAGTGGTGGGAGAAGCGGGCACCAAGCACAGTCTGAATGTATGACATTTTAAATATCATCTACATAAAAAATAAAAATAATAAAAATCACAAACATCAAACAATGCTGGCAAGGATGTGGAGAAGTGGGAACACTAATACATTATTGGTGAGCCTGCAAATTAGTGCAACCACTTTAGAAAACAGTATGGAGGATCCTCAGAAGAATGAGAATGTACTTACCATATGATCCAGCAATACCACTTCTGGGTATCTACCCAAAAGAATGGAAACCAAACTTCCAAACTAATGCATGCGTATCTCTATTTATAGCTGAACAATTCACCATTGCCAAACAATGGAACCAGCCAAGATGTCCATCAACAGACGAATGGATTACAAAACTGTGGGATATGTACAAAATGTAATTTTACTCACCCATAAAGAAAAACACAATTCTGTCATTTACAAGGAAATGGGGGAAACTGGAGGACATCATGCTAAGTGAGATTAGTCAGTCACAATAAATAAATTGGATGCTATCTCTAATATGCAGAAGCTAGGGAGAAAATGGGCAACAGAAGGAACTCTAGATGAAGAAGGAGATACTATAGATGAGCAAATAAGGCAATCTAACTGAGGTATGGGAGGAAGGAAGAGGGAAATTTTCTAATGCACATGATGTACTTTAATAAACATATCAATATCAATCACTAAGCCAAACATGAGAGGGAAGGAGGGGGACGAATGGGGTGGGAACTGGGAAAGGACTAATTGGGTGATGTGTGCATTTATGTCTCCACCACCTTGTATCCCATTAAGACATATGACTATAATGCACCAATAAAAAAATTCTAAAAAAAGAAAATGTACAGGCATCTATACTCTCATACAAAAATAAAATAAAATAAAATGCACTAATTTTAAGCAGTAGTTGGTGTACAAGTTGTTTTTATCATTTTAGGTGTACAATCACAAGAAAATTATGTCAATAAAAACTTACACCATTTTAAATCAAAGCTTTCTCTATGCCACTGAAAATTTATTACCTACAGAATGATTCACTAGATCAATAGTTTTAGACCACAGAAACAGAAAGGTTTGAAAACTATTTAACTGTGATGACAAATGTAAATGACTTTTGACAATAGGCACTGGTAACAAATAATACTATCATTGCAACCTTTGGTAATTGCTTTTATATCCATGAGTGTATATAATTTGATATTGATTTGACCTGAATACCAAAAAAGTCTTCTGGAGTCTTCAACTGTAGTATAAAACAAAGCAACTGTGCTATGCAAATCTGTTGGTGCAAACTAGGTTTTGAAATAATTACTTCAGATTCTGTTGATCCTAGGCATTATTCAGTTTTCACTCAATGACTCCAACTGAAGCTTTCCCTTAGAATTTTCAATGAGGCCGCATTATTAAAACGTGGCTTTAAGTTCCTTATCTTTCAGGGTGATGCAGTGAAAGGCATTAGTATAACAGATTAAGCAGGGCATGTCTTATAAAAGAAAATCACTAACCTTTCATGTCTCCTTCTGCACTCTGTGTGCTACAATGCTCCCTAGATATTAAAAAACAGTGAATCAAATGAGGCTATACACTCTGAGAGAAAAGATCAATGGTTTTTGTAGCAGGTTCCCACAAACAGCCAAAGAAACTCACTCAATACATTTTTATATGAAATTCAAATATCAATGAGAATTATATCCAAAGAGGAGAATATATCAACCATGAAAATCTTTAAACAATGCTAACACTTAGAAATTTCCTTCACATCCATTGTCAATAAAATTAGTATGTTACCAGCCCAGCCACAAAGAAAAATTAAGTTTTAAAGTTACTGCAATAGTAGCTGATGCTAATATTTTCTCAAATGATAGATATAGCATGTTCAATTATCAACAAACAAACACTTGCAAAAATAGCTTTATAAAATCATAAATTTTCAATTCTTTCCTTGGATAATAAATCATAGATATGTTACTATTTTTAAAAAAAACTGAAAAATCATTTAAGTTAAATTTCCTGAGTTTCTTTATCTTATTTGAATATTTTGAAAGCGTCCATTTCATTATATCATATTCTTCTGAAGACAATCCTAAATTCTTTCATTCAGAGGCATACTAGAATCACATTCTTAGTTTCCAATATAAATGTCAAAACTTCTATAACTGCTGGACCTAGTGCCTGAAAAATTAAATATTTTACCTTACTTTCAAATGCCTATAATCACTATCATAAAATTAATGTTTTCTAGTTTGAAATGAGCTGATACTTTCAAAAAAGGCTATTATATCACATCACAATTTTATACTACTATAAAATCTTGTAATAGTCAATTAAACAGTGATTATGATGAAACATACTGTATTTGCTACATTAAATCAACTTTTAAAACACTTAGATGGTCATTTTCATCCTGAATGTTTTTTCTTTGTATGTATTACTATTGCCATTGTATAGGAAAGAAGGTCCCAGTCCCTCTGGACTTGATTCCTTCAGAGTTAAAGGAAACACATTCAAGGACGCATTATCATTGTCTTATATTTCTCTAAGAAGGTGCAGAAAATAAACCAGAAAGCAAACCAAAGGCATAACTGTGAAACCATGCCAGTGTTTGTCCAGGAGTACATACGAATATGGTAAAGTGATAGAAGTGTGACAATTCCTGAGAGCAAAAATGAAGGGCTGGATTCCAGAGAAGGCTTTGACAGAGGCATCCTGCAACTTTGGAAAAATCAGCTAATTTCTCTGGGCCACTTTTTGTTATCTAAAAGGCACTAAGCATTGGATGAGATGGTAAGAGAAGTGTTTTTATTGTAACACCTAATTTGGAGGATATAGCAGATGAAATGTATTCTGAAAGACTAAAGGTCAATTTGAATATTCCCTTTTTTTTTCTCTCTGTTGTGATAAGATGTTGTGAAATCATGATCCACATGCTTTGCATTCTACAACATTATTATCTCTATCCCATTTTTGCCCAAATCTTTCCATTTCCTAGATCAATTAATCAGGTTACTGTAGTCCCAAGGCAAATTTCCAACACAGTGGGGAAATCTGATAGATGGGTTCAAGCACAACATTTGAAAGAATACTTACAGAAAAAATTTTAAATTTATTTATACATTTTTACGTGTGTGTGTGTGTGTGTGTGTGTGTGTGTGTGTGTGCGCGCATGTGTGTGTGCATCCTGAGTTGCCAGAAAAATGAAACCAAAACTGTTAGATGTTTAGGGTCTCATGTACCAGCATCCCCACACCTATTGGCTATAGAACTCTATATACAGTTTGGAGCTTCCAAGCAAAAAGAGCAAAGCAGACAGCAAAAGTTTCTACAATCACTGAGACAAGGGAACAGTAAAGGCATAACAGTTACATTTTTAGCCAGGGTGGAAAAGTCCTGGAGCAACCTCAATAAGTTTCCTGCAGTTCCTGAGTGAAGAAGAAAAATATCTGTTCTTTTCACCACATCCTGTGTATGGGTGCAAATATTTCCCCAGCCCTTCCTAGAAAAGGAGTTAATGTGTTTTCTATTAGCATCAAAGAGTCTTGCAGTTGGGAACCTGAATATTTGGAAGAAAGATATACTTTGGCTATCAAATGAGAACACGAAAATATCATAAACGACTAGCATGAAGGTCTGGCCTTCCAGAATTTCAAAATGAAATTCCAAGAGTACTGGGATTCATAAACACTGACCAGATTCTATCAGCTCAACTATTCCAATGGTGGCAAGCTACTATTAATGGTCTTGGGGCCACAAAGGAAGGGAATATGACAGGAGAAATCTTTTCTTGAATGAATTAAAAATAGAACCAGGTGCGGTGGCACACACCTTTAATCCCAATACTGGGAGACTGAGAGAGGAGAATGGAATGTTCCTGACCAGCCAAAGCAACTTAGCAAGGCCTGAAACTTAGGGAGACACCGTTTCAAAGTAAAAAAAAAAAAAAAAAAAAAAAAAAAAAGGAATAAAATAGGGATAGGGGTATATCTTGGAGACAGAATGCCCCTGGATTCAATCCCCATTACCACCACAACAAAAAAAAACTTGAAATTACACAATATCTCTGAAATTGATTATAAAAAGTTTCAACACACATGACAAAATTAAGCAAATAATAACTAAAATTGAATTTAATTTATAGAAAATTAAATTTTTGCATGATTGAGGAAGTAGAATAAAATTATTATAATGTTTCCATTTTCTCCTCTCTTTATATCTCCACCCTGTTAAGATTTTTCTTTGTCTCTATCTGTCCCTGTTTTCTTGAAGTTCCCACTGACATAGCTATTTGTCTGGCAGAAAAACAGCACCCAAAGAAGACTACTAATAGATAAGTAATGCATGTATTGTGAATATAAAGTCTAGAAGACATGCAAGAAACACTGGGAACATACTGTCATCAGAGAAATTATTTCATTTTGTTTAAAAAGACATTCTTACACCCTAAAGTGTTTTTATTATCGCCACTTCATATTGTCTAGATCACCTGCAAACTTTCCCCATCTATGACAATCTCAGCTATCATTCTTATCTTTTCATTTCTCACCAGAGCATTCATCTTGGATTTGTTGCTCATGGAGAACAGGAAGGCAATATTCTCTGAAAATTGTATTTAAGTTTCATTCCAGAAAGTTAGAGCTCAAGACTATCCAAAACTCCTTATTCTTAAATGTAGGAGAGAAATTTTTACATGACACTGAGAATATATTTCATATACTCTATTTAAGTAACTTCAGTAAATAATGTATGTGAAGACGAACAGTTGAAAAGAAATATAAGGCTGTTTCTTGACTCAAGTTTATCTTTCCAAAAGTTATTTTGAATGTGTTGTCATTAATATAGCTTTTGCGTGTAATTTACCTAGCCTTAGGTCTGGAGCATAGGAATGTCTTAACAAAGATTTAACATTTGTTTATTTTAATATTATTATTATTATTATTATTAATATCAGTCAGTAACTGAATTCAGTCATACTGCTGAATAATTTGATAGCTACTCAACATATTTTGGTTGATTTCATTTTTACAAAATAAAGTTTTATTGAGAAAGTATTAAATTTACATATACAAACACAGATTTTTATAACTTTACAGGTACTAAACAAAGTAAACAAAAATCATGTACAAAATACAATTATAAACATTTATAGTTTCTATGGACAATCTCCGTAAATGCACTGAAATAACTATTTCTGACCTAGGAATCTGAAGTTCACAATCCTAATGGTGAAAAGGGTATCATAAAATAGTTTTATAGCATGAACTATTTATTCCTTGAAAAAAATAATGCTTCTTATGGATTATAATAATAACCCAATAAAAGCACAATAGATGTTGAAATAAATTGATTATGTTATAGAATTCCTTCTGTTCTCTCAACACAGAGGAAAGGATTTCCTAGTTATGGTCATTTGTGGTACCTGATGACAAAGTACAAGTATGGACAGAAAATAGACTTAGAAAACATCGGTCTTTTGCCCTTGCTCAAAATACAGACATAACTGAAGTGTCAGGAGTGGAAGTGACAGTGATAGTCAAGCATCTGACAGCTCAAACACAGCTTGCTCGTCTGTCTGAGGCTGCCAAGCAGGCGATGGCAGGATTCCACCGTGTAAATACATCTGTTATCTTGGGGTTAGGAAGACGGGCTTTGCCTTCCTGTGATCAGAGGATCTCATTATTATTAAGAAGCACTATTTACCACTTAATCTACCACTTCAGGACCCATATTTCAAATCTCATTTGCAGGGATGTATTTACAATAGTATTTCATTCTGAATATACTCAACCTGAATATTTAAAAAACTTAGGTGAGTGGGGAACTATATTTCACATGCACTTTTGAAATTTGTCATACTTCTTCATTTGCATGGCACTATACTGCAAAATCAAGTTTTGTATTCTAATTTTCTGGCTCACTCAGATGATTTGAACTGGTGATGTCAGCACTTCATGATGCTGATGCCAAGTGCTGTTTATGTCTTCCTGTCCTCCAGGGACTCGTAAATCCATCCTGCATCCACAAGCTGTCAGAGGAGAAGAAAAGCACTGGTCACTAATCTTGTCATGATCAACATCATTCTCAGCACCCTGGTTTATGTCTTGGCTGGGATCAGAATGAGCCGATAATACAAATGTGTACCTTGTATATCCTTTCTGTCTTTGCCATTATTTGATCTTTTTTTCTCCTGACATTCTTCTAAACCATGTTAGACAGGTGTTATACAAAGTTGAAAACATATCGCTACTAAAAAGTTTCATGTGTATATTTTAAACAAGCTATTGAACAATTTATTAAGGTTATGCAGAAGTGAACAGTTCTACCAGGTGGCTTTTTAATTTGATTTGATTTGCTTTGTTTTCTCCAAATTCCTCTATTTTAGTTAACAAGATAAATATAAAGGAGAAGCCCTACAATGTGATGTGAACAGCGATAAGACTGAAAGTTCCCTTCTCAAATAGGCCCATTAAACCCACCATTGCTTCCCTGATGGCCCATGATAGTTCATTTCTTTCCACAAAAATACTACCCCTGGCAGTGTCATGTTCAATAATCTTAGATTGCTGTTCTGAGGAAAGAAAGATGTATATACATATATATCTTTTCCAAACAGTGAATGTGAAGCTTCAAGTTACTTTCAGTTTTTACCTTCTCAGAATGAATGGACACAAAATTTCATTTTCTGTTTCTTTTTTTATTTTTGTGGTACTAGGGATTTATTGAACCTAGGAAAATTTTTCCTCTGAGCTACACCTCAGCCCTATTTTACTTTTATTTTGAGAGTCTTGATAGGTTGATGAGAGTCTCATTACTTGCTGAGCCTATCCTCAAACTTACAGTCTGCCTGCCTCAATTTTTCAAGTAGTGGGATTACAGGCCTATACCATCACACTAAGCTAACTTTCTCTTCTCTTAATAATTTTCATTAATATACTTAGCTATTCTTTTTTTATTTCAGATAAAATAATTAATCCTGATATATATGGGGATATGAAGCTTTCTGTTTACTTACAACCCATATACATACACAGGCTTATACAGTAAAAGGAGTTCCTATTTTCAACAATACAAGAAGTAAATTTAAAATATTTTTTATTGATGCATTGTAACAATTTCATTTGTGGCACACATCTTTATGAAATACAAGATGGTAGAGGCGTACATACACACATCGTGCATTTAGCTCTTCCCCAAATTCCATCTCATTTTCTTCCCCTTCCCTTCTTCTTATGTTTGGTTTAATGATTGACTTTAATATGTTTGTGAATGTATATCATGTACCTTAGAAATTTCTCTTTCCTGCCCTCCTATCACCCTCAGTTAATTCACCTTAGTTGCTCATCTATAGTTTCTCCTATGACCGATTTTCTTCCTAGCTTCCACATATTAGGGAAAGCATCTGATTCCTTACTTTTTGTGACTGACTAATCACACTTAGCATAATGTATAGAGGATCCTTAGAAGAATGAAACCAAACCTACCATATCATCCAGCAATACCACTTTTGGATATCTACCAAAAAGAATGGAAACCAAACTACCTAACAAATACATGAGTATCTATGTTCATAGCTGCACAATTTATCATTGCCAAATTATGGAACCAGCCAAGATGTCCATCAACAGATGAATGGATTACAAAAAATATGGGATATTTACAGAATGGAATTTTATTCAGCCATAAAGAAGAACAAAATTATATCATTTATAGGAAAATGGATGGAACTGAAGAAGTAAAATTTTACAAAGCAAGTAAGTTAAAATTATTACTTCAGTCTGATTTGGAGCCTGTAGCTCATCTTTAACAACCTATAAAATTTTTTGGCACTCAGAAACTCATACAGTACTTTAGTTTTTTAACTTTACATTGTCTTCATGTGAAAAAGCTTTCTATTTTTGCTTTATGACAAAAAAGCAGTTGATATCTTCAGATTCCTTACTTCATGCTTATGCATAATCATAAGGAGATGGAACAATGGCCTAACATAATGGAATTCCAACTATACCTACAGCTCTACAGAATTGTGTATTTTGGCAAGATATTGAAATTCAATGTGTTTCAATTTATTCTTCATCACCATCCTCATCCTCCTCATCCACATTCTCATCCTCCTCATCATCATAGCACTCACCTTGAAAAAGTTTTGTAGGGAACAAAGGCAATATTTATAAAGTGTCTTGAGCAGTTTCTTATATATGAACAAGGCTCAGTATGTATTAGCTCTATACTATATTTATGCAAATTATTCAATAATTTCACCTATAGGGAACTTGGGCTTATTAGTAAAATAAAAAGAGCTAATTGAACATATAGGGTATTATTTAATGGAAAAACAATTTCCCAGAAATATAATTGTTGGGAAAGAATGCTATACATGAAAATTTTATGGAATTATGAACATTTTGTCTTTCTCTGAGGTTTTATGGTCAACAAACTAAAATGTGTATACACAATTGTTTCTGTGTACTGGTAGACAGTGCTGCCTTTTTATCTCTTTTAACCACAGTACATTTGAGAGCCCATCACTAATCTCAACCCACAAACAAGCCAGAGCTGCTATCTCTATTCAACTCTCTTAGAAATTAATCTGTCAGATTTCTTTCTTCACTATTTTAATGTCATTACCCAGTAGGACCTATGATAAGTTATGACACATACCTTGTAGTTGATGACATAGTTCAGAAGTATTTTTTTCATGAAATATTAAAAATTATTTTGTGCTGCTATGAACATAGGTATGCATATGTTGCTGTATTGCTCTGAATTCAACCCCTTTGGAAAGATACCCAGGAGTGGTATAGCTGGATCATATACTATCTATGTTCAATAAAAAAAATTGTTAAAAAATTTAAAAAAATGATTTTGGTGACATCTATCCAAAATATAGTTTTTACCCATTTTTATGGCATATTTTGACATTTCAAGACTCCTTTCCCAGTGTCCATTCCAATTTGTTTTATATATGGAAAATTAAAAGTGGATATACAGGTACATACCCTTTTGTGCTTTTCTATTTTTTATCACTGTTCACGCTAACTCCAACGCAGGAGATCAAAGAAATCATTTCAATAATAAGATGATTTAAATTAATTTTTGATTCATGGGATTCACAAAGCATTGCTCTAGATTCTTCTTCAGGTTGACCTTAGGGAGAAAGGGCTAACTTGGGAAACACTATCTTCTATCCTTCTTTATGGAAGGGTATGAAAGTTTAGACCTGGTGGAAATGCAAATGGAGACTGTGTATTAGTTGTTCCTGTCTGGCCTCCATCTGATTTCTTGGAGCCCCTCTTTACTATAGTTTTCAATCAGAGGGGGAGCTAAGTTAACCTTGTACTAACTACAGTTTCTGAAACAGAATAATTCTCTCTGCAGTTGTACAAAAAGCTTTCTGAATACAGAGATTTCTGGAGATAGTGTATCCCTGGCTTTTCTCATAGACAGAAACATAATATCTAAATCAAATAAAGGATAAAGACTTCCTCACAATAGCAACCCTATTGGCTCCCAAATATTCATATTTGTGGTTGCAAACTTCTGGTGTCATGCTTTGATTCAGAAAAAATTAATAACTCATACTGTAGCCCTGAAAAGAAAGTACTCAGCGTCTGGCATATATTTTCTGTGTTCCTCTTGGACACTTTCTTATTGACCTTTCCTTTTTGCTCCAATTTAGAATCAGTTAATCTGCTACTCCTGGGAGGTATGAAATTTCCATATTCTCGTTGATTTATATGGATTTCCTGTAAACTGAAGACTGCAGGATGAAATCAATCACAATGATGCCTACAGCACTGGTCTGGGATAAGACTTAAGAAACACCTGATGTTTTCCATTTTTATTTAGGAGTGAAATGAGAACATACTACTTTCACAATGTTTCCTGTATTGGGGAGATTGTTTGAAAACCTCACACTAATAAGGGAAAAGTAGAAACATGTCATTATTTGGTAACTTTCACTGGTGTTTTATGATGGTGATAAAATAATATCTGAAAGTTTTTTCTTTCAAGAATGGTTATTGTTTACAAGATTTCTATAGGTAGGAACATGATTGGTATACTAGAGTATAAGAAATAGCTGTATTAACCCAGTTTAGATAAAGTGTCAGCATTCATTAGAAAATATAATAGTTCTGAAATTATAATTACATTCACATGTTGAGGGAAGGGCTGTTTTAGGTCATTTGTTTTTTATGTGATTTTTTCTTGCTGTTCTTTTGCAGGTAGGAAATATGAAATATACATTTAGCTATCACAAATAATGGAAATACCTATTACCAAAAGAAAAATAATTTTACAAAGCATAAAACAGCATTGTGACATCAACATCTAATATTACCAATTTATGGACTATTTGTTACCTGACAAAGAAAAAATAAGAAAAAGAAAATTCTGAGAGTCACAGCTTGGGCTTTTTCTTTGTAATTGAGCTTATTTTTATTTATTTATTTTTTACTATCCAAATTCCCATTTTTCATGGAAATTTAAAATCAAGCCTCTACAATAAGCACATTTTAATTTAATATGAGGGAATGTAATTTATTATTTGGCACAGATTTATTGTTGTTAAAAGCTCCTACTGATGTCATGCTGAATTCAGTGCATGAAATGAGAGCAAACAAATGACTCATTTTCCATGAATATTAACAATCAATGCTACATTCTCCTTAAATTTTATTATAAGGTTCTTTATCAAAATTCTCAACCGTATGTAGCTACATTTCTCTTACTGAGGTCATGAGAAAAAGAATATTTTTATAAGAATTAATAATATGGTTGTTATAATCATGCAAAATGGTATAGGAGAGAAAGTCAATTTATTTGCAAGACATCCATGAATTCCTTTGGCCAAGTGATGATTACTCCAAATGTACAGTCACTCATAATTTATGGTATATTTAAGTAGACACAATGCTATCTTATATCTATTGCTAGGATAATATGAAATAATGTTTTTTCACATATAACTGCCTCATAGCAATAAAGGTTTCTCTTTGGGAAATAATTCTTTCACTCAACAGCTATTTATTGAGCAGTCATTATGTGCCAAGGCCTATGTTAGGTATATGAATTACGGCAACAGGTAATATCCTTTTCTAAATCCTAATATACTATAAGGTGATTAGAAAAAGTGATTATTAAAAAATCAGTACCCAACGCCGGGCATGATTGGTGGCGTACCCTTGTAATCCCTGCACTTGGGAGCCGGAGACAGGAGGATGGTGCAGGTTCAAAGCCAGCCACGCTGGCTTAAGAGACCCTGTTTCCAAAAATAAAAAAAGTATAAAATAGGTCTGGGAGTGTAACCCGGAGGTAGAAAAGCTTCCAGGAACACCAGTACCACCACCACAAAAAAAAAAAAAAAAAAAAAAAAAAAAAAAAAATAGTACCTAAGGTTTTTGTTTTGTTTTGTTTTGTTTTGTTTGTTTTTTTTTAATAGCCTCTGGCTTGTCTTTTTATTCTTTTAACAGTATCATACACAGGGACAAAGTTTCAAACTCTAAGTTCAACTTGTCTCTGTTTTGTTTCATTGGTTGCATCTAAAAACTCATCACGCCGGGCGTGGTGGCGCACGCTTGTAATTCCCGCGCTTGGGAGGCAGAGACAGGAGGATCGCGCAGGTTCGAAGCCAGCCGTGCTGGCTTAGGAGACCCTGTTTCCAAAAATAAAATAGGTCTGGGAGTGTAGTCCGGAGATAGACGGGCTTCCAGGAACCCCAGTACCACCAAAAAAAAAAAAACAAACAAACAAACAAACAAAAAAAAAACTCATCACAAAATCCAATGGTATATAGGTCTTCTCCCCTATTTTCTTCTAGATATTCTTATAGCTTAATATAAGGCATATGTGATCCACTTTGATTAAATTTTATGGGTGGTTTAAGCTCTGGGTCTAGGTTCATTTTTTCACATCTGTACATCTGATTGTTCTAGCACCATCTGTCAAAAAGACAAGTGAAGTAAACTGCTTCCACTTCTTTGTCAGACATCAGTTGGTCACATTTGTATTTATTTTTGTACTCTTTATTTTGTCCATTGTTTTATGTCTATTCCTCTACCCATTCAAGTACCTAAGGTTTTTGATTATGCTTCATTTAAAACATATATATAAGCAGGGTGTGGTGGCACACGATTGAAATCCCAGCATTCAGGAGGCTGAGACAGGAGGATCGTGGTTCATAGACAGCCTCAGCTACTTAGTGAGTAGACACTCCGTAACTTAGTGAGACCCTGCTTCAAAATAAAGAATAAAAAATAGGGCAGAAGGTGTAGCTTAGGGGTCAAATGCCTCTAGGTTCCATCCCCACACTCGCACGCAAAAAAAAAAAAAAAAAAAAAAAAAATATATATATATATATATATATATGTTCATATATATGTTTCATTGGTTGCATCTAAAAACTCATCACAAAATCCAATGGTATATAGGTCTTCTCCCCTATTCACACCATGTTCATATATATATGAACATGGATATGCATATGTTACCATAGTTCTCTGATTTCAACCCCTTTGGGTTTGGAAAGATACTCAGGAGTGGTATAGCCAGATCATATGATGGATCCATTCCCAGTTTTCTAAGGCATCTCCACACTGATCTCCATAGTGGCTGAACTAGTTTGCCCTCCCATAATCAGTGTAAAAGAGTTCCTATTTACTCACATCCTCACCAGCATTTGTTGTTATTTTACTTCTTTATGTTTGATACTTATTGGGATTAGATGGAATCTCAGTGTAGTTTTGATTTGCTTCTCTTTGATGGCTAATAATGCTGAACTGTTTTTTATTTTATCTTTTGGGCATTTGTATCTCTTCTTTTGTGAAGTGTCTATTCAATTTATTTGTCCATTTAATAATTGGGTTATTTGTTTTGCTACTGTAGAGAGTTTTGAGCTCTTTGTATATTCCGGATATTAGCCCTCTATCCGAATGGTGGCTGGTAAAATATTCTCTCATTCTGTAGGTTTTCTCTTTAGATTCTCGATGGTTTCCTTTGATGAGAAAAAACTCTTTAGTTTGATGCCATCCCACTTGTTAATTCTTGTTTTAATTTCCTGAACTTTGGAGGTCTTGTTGAGAAAGTTAGTACCTGTGCCTATATGTTGGAGTGTTGAATCTATGCCCTTCTCTAATAGCTTCACAGTCTTTGGTCTGATTTCCAGGTCTCTGCAACATGGGAGAACAAAATTATGTCATTCACAAGACGATGGAAGGACCTGGAGAACATTATGTTAAGTGAGATTAGCCAAAAGAAGGGACATATGTTTTCTCTAATATGCTCAAGTTAGGAAGTATTAGGGATACCAGAGGAACTCCAAATAATGCAGGGGGAACCTCAGCAAAAGTCAGAAAGAATGGGTAGGGGATGAAAATGGCTGAGGTTAATTAATGGAAAAGTTACATTGGAATATGTTTATACATGTAAATATAACATCGTTAACCTGCACACTCAGTATTGGGAGGTAGGAAAAAGGGGATGTGGCAGCTGGGGCACCAAGTACTCTGTGAATAAATGTCATTGTCAACATGATCCACATTATAATGCACCAATGAAAAATGAAATAAATAAATAAAATAGCATTTATTTAGTTTTTTGCCCCAAAAATTATTTTAATGAACTTTGTGGTCATGCTAGAAAATAAATTGTTTATATGATAAAAAAAATAATGGATATCAAAGTGGGAAAAAATTGGTTCATAATCTTAAGTGCATTAAAATATTTTATAAAAACAGAACTGACTACACATAAAAAAATAAAATACTATATATGTATTTTGTTTTGTTTTAGTTTTCTCTGTGTCCTTTTCAGTTCAGTGTTTCAAAATGGAAATGCTAAACTGTCTCAGTTTACCACTGAGCTACAGACTTTATAAAGTACTGACAAACTTGTTTTAATTTTCTAAGGTTGCCATATTAACTTGCCAGTTTGGATGGTTTATGTTTTTTATGTAAATCATATTGAAAACGGCATATATTCACACAGTGCTTGGTGCACTCTCCCCTCCGCCCTGCTCTTCTTTTTCCCCCTCCGAACAATGAGAATACAGGTTGAATATGCTACATTCACACTTGTACACATATTCAAATGTAGCTCCTCCAGTTAATCAACTTCAGTCTTCTTCCTCTCCTACCCTTCCTTTCTAGCCTTGCTGAAGTTTCCACTCCATTATCTTGAATCCCTCTGTTATCCTTAATACTCCCTAGTTTGGGCATATTAGAGAAAACACATATCCCTTATCTTTCTGTGCTTGGCTGATCTCACTTAACATACTGTTCTCCAGGTCTTTTCATTCTCTTGTAAATGTTATAACTTTGTTCTTCTTTATTACTGAGGAGAATTCCATTAATCTGTTGATGGAGACCTTGGTTGGTTTTGGCTATTATGGATCGTGTTGCTAGGAACATGGATATGCATATGTAACTATAGTTGTCTGATTTTAACCCCTTTGGAAAGATACCCAAGGAGTGGTATAGCCTGATCATATGGTGGATCCATTCCCAGTTTTCTAAGGAATCTCCACACAAAGATCTCCCTTGCTCATGAATAGGAGAATAAATATCATCAAAATGGCCATGCTGCCAAAAGTGATCTACAGATTCAAGGCAATTACTATCAAAGACATTCTTCAAAGACCTAGAAAAATCAGTCTTGAATCTTATATGGAGAAAGAAAAGACCCAGAATAGCCAAAGTAATCCTCAGCAATAAGAACCATGCAGGAGGCATCACAATCCCTGACTCCAAATTATACTACAGAACAATAGTAGTAAAAACAGCATAGCATTGGCACAGCAACAGGCATACTGACCAGTGGAACAGAATAGAAGATACAGAAACAAACCCACAAACTGATAGTCAATTGATCTTTGACAAAGGAGCCAAACACCTATACTGGAGAAAAGACAGCCTTTTCAACAAATGGTATTGGGAGAACTGTCTATCTATTTGTAGAAAGTTGAAACTAAATCCTTACCTCTCACTGTGCACAAGAATCAACTTGAGATGAATCAAAGACTTAGAAATTAGACCAGAGACTGTGAGGTTATTAGAGGAGGGCATAGGCTCAAGACTCCAACATACAGGCACAGGCAGTAACTTTCTCAATAAGACCTCCAAAGTACAGGAAATTAAAGCAAGAACTAACAAGTAGAATGGAATCAAACTAAAAAGTTTCTTCTCACCAAAGGAAACCACCAAGAACCTAAAGAGGAAGCCTACAGAATGGGAGAAGATCTTTACCAGCCACCATTCTGATAGAGGGCTAATATCCAAAATATACAAAGAGCTCAAAATACTCTACACTAGCAAAACAAACAACCCAATCAAGAAATGGGCAACTGATTTGACTAGACATTTCACAAAAGAATAGATGCAAATAGCCAATAGATACATGAAAAGATGTTCAACATCATTAGTCATCAGGGAGAAGCAAATCAAACTACGCTGAGATCCCATCTAACCCCAGTCAGAGTAGCAAGCATAAAGAAATCAAATGACAACAAATGCTGGCGATGATGTGGGGAAAGAGGAACTCTTTTACACTGTTGGTGGGAATGCAAACTAGTTCAGTCTATGTGGCTTAAAACAAATTCAATTAATGCTCTCAAAATTCTGGAGGCCAGAAATCCACAATCAAAGTTGGACAGCTGGATGCTTCTGCAAACTCTGAGGGAAAATCTGTCCTTTGCCTCTTCTGACTTCTGGTGGCTGCAGGCAATCCTTCGTGTTTCTTGGCTTACAAAGCTTCATTGTACTTTAATGAAGAGTATCTATCATATCATAGAATTTTTTAAAAAGTGCCCAATGCATGTTTTCAATGTAAGTTTAACAATATCTCTTATTTTTCACCTAATGATACAAATGCACATCTCACCAGATGTTTTAGGGTAGGATTCATTGGAAATGTACTGATGTGGAGTTACAGTTCAAAAAATTTGTTTGGGAGAGCTCTTTCACTAAGCTCCTTTCATAATAAATGAAGCACCCCAGCTTCATTTCTTATACAAATGAAGATGAACTGTGCTACAGTCTTCATGAAAGCCTCAGTCTAATGACCAAAGCTCATTATACCTATTCACATTAATCCAGAGTTGAGGCAAATCACCAGATCTGCATAGCTCTATAACGGTTATCTAAGATGTGCTCCCTCAAGAAGAGGCCAAATTTTGAGCAAGACAACTGTCTGCAGCTAAGGCAATCCCAGAGTGGGGCTCTCACTATCTGATGAGGACCAACTCATTTGGTGGTTCTCCTAGTGGTCTTATTTCTGGAGGGGGATCTGGGAGAACACTACCTATACTCCTTCAATCACATAGAAAAATGTCTTTTATAAATTCAGAGAACAATTATCACTGGGCTGCAGTGAGTCTCTTCCCTCTCCTCCCCTCCCCTCCCCTCTCCTCCCCTCTCCTCTCCTCTCCTCTCCTCTCCCCTCCCCTTTCTTCTCCCTCCTCTCCCCTTTCTTCTCCCTCCCCTCCCCTTTCTCCTTCTCCTTCTCCTTCCCCTTCCCCTTCCCCTTCCATTTCTTCTTCTCCTTCTCCTTCTCCTTCTTCTTCCTTCTTCTTTCTTCTTCTTCTCCTCCCCCCCCCTCCCTCTTCTCTATCTCCTTCCCTGGGAAAATCTTGGATGGAAAGCTTTATGGAGAAAAACCACAGGCACTACCACTATAATTCATCTTGGAGCTGCAAACATTACTTTTACTTTCCTCTGGATTCCTGAGTGGTATGATGCACATCCTAATTGCTGAGCCTTTTAAGCCCTGAGTCTTCATCGTATATATTAAATTAGGATCATTGCAAAAGAGTATCAAGAGACTGCAAATAGAATATCCAAATATTAAATGTATATATTCTTGTCTCTACTATGTAACAACAAACCCATTGTATTTTCCAGATGATCAGGTTTAATTAACCCTACCAAAATAATGACTTTCTTTTCGCCACTTTTCTTCTTCAAATATGTCCCTTATTCAAGCATTTTCAGTTTCCTATCCCATGCAAATTTGTGCTAAGCCTTATAGTTTTTTGGAGTATAGTCCATTTACTTCTTTATTGAGCCTTGCATGTCTTCATCTGGGTTATGTTATGACCTGCCCCCCCCCCCGAGGTGAACATGATACAGATCCAGAGGCTGAGTACATGTTAACTGGCATATAAGAAGCATCTCTCCCTACTTCAAGCAAGGTGCAACTGCTGTCCCCTAAATAGAATGGAGTAAGCCACTTTGTCAGTTCTCAAGATGTAGGAGAATTCAGGGTTCCAAAGTTTATAGGACAAATAACCTCATATATTTCCCTATAATGTGTCAAGGTAATCATCTTTCCTGATCACTGGTATTTTTAAAGTAGTTAATCTTGGCCAGGCTTGGTGGTACATGCTTGTAATCTCAGCATTGGAGAGGCTAAAACCAGAGGATTTCAGTTTGCAGACAGTCTCAGCTACTTTTAGTGAGCCCCTCTGCAACTTAGTGAAACCCTGTTTCAAAATAAATAATAATAAAAAATAAGGCAGGGGGTGTAGCTCGGAGGTAGAATGTCCCTGGGTTCCTTTCCAAGACTCACACACAAAAAAAGTGTAGTTGATCATGTGGTTCTTAATATTTTGTTATTTCTGAGGAATTCCCCCTCTGCCTTATATTCAGGCCAGGGTTGATATCATCATGTAGACTGTTGGATCTCCTACTAATCTTGTGTTTTCTTAAATGCTTTCCCACCTTGATAAATTGATCTGAAAATAAAACCTTTCCTAACTCTCCTAACTTGAATATATCCTTTGTTTCTTACTAAGACCATAACTTAGACAAACATCTTTGCTAATCTCATCAGTTATCTGTAAACTCTGAGGGCTACATCTGTGCCTGAATGTCCCTGTGTCCTCTGCGTGCTCTAAGTGGTTTTTAGGCAGGCAATAACTGTTAAATGAGACATCTTTTCCAAGCATAGAGATAGTATGGTACTTATGTCAATACTAACATCATCTGAAGTTCTAATGACTTTCTACTTTTGTCAAGGTTAGAGATAGTCACTTAAATGTGGCAGCATTTCCTGTATGGTGTATTTCAGTAGCAAATATTAGCCAGCTCAGATTCTTGGTTCCAGGATATATTACAGAATGCAGAGACCGCTTAATTGGATCATCAGAAGTGAGGGTCGCTTAAAATAATCCACTATTTGTATGAAGTGGTAGAAATTGCTGAATTACTCAAGAATTTGTTTATTTACATATGCAATAAGAACATGGGAAAAAGCACCACTGACCACCGCACAGTTCTAATCAATGTTATTTCTTGATGCAGAAAGTTGTAAAATGGGAATATTTTTGAGAATTTTTTTGTATATCCTTTAACTTCTGAGTCATTGGATTGTTCTCATTTAATGTTCTAGGCTATCGATTATCACTTCCTGCTTTTTAATGGATGGGAAGAAAATGAGAAATAGAAGATGCTATTGAGGTTTGGCAAGGGTGACAATGTAAGGTTTATAAATACTGCATTTGTGCTTTGGAGAAGTGGTCATTGCTCAATGTTAATGGTTTTGGCAGCCCTAGATGGCCCAGTGTTGACTGACTGACATAAAGGTCAACTGCTTAATTTATAAGCTGTCCTTCCAGAATAAAGGCACTGATGCTGACCTGCTAGTGGGAGAGGCTGCCTGTGACACTGTTGATACCATAGTGATGATGATTTAAGAAGAACCCTTTCACCTTCTTTTGATCTCTGCTTCTTGTGATCAATGGCACTTAAGCCAGGTCAGAATCTGAACTGGATACTTCTGTGGCTGTTAAAATTAAAGCCAAGTCACTGAGAAGCATTATTAACTCCATCTGCATTGTGTTCTAACAAGCTGAACTAGCCAGACATAGATAATTACTAACTGGACTCACAAAGCAGACAAGTCCATTTTCTATTAGATTTAAACTACTCAAATAAGAATTCAATTACTCTGCAAATCAAACATGGTTCTTAAAAATTCGAGTTAAATTATTGACTTTTTAATTTTGCAAATTATATTCTACTCTACTTTTAATATTGTCATTCAAATTATTAGGGTGATTTATAAAAGCTGAAAACTATGACTAGAAAAAACTTAATTTTAAAAGAATATGAATACATAATTGAATTCATTTTTTCTCATTGAAATCACTGATGATATTTTGGGCTACATAATAATTTGCTTCTGTGCATTATATAATGTTTAGCATCATCACTGAATGTCACCACTCAGTAGATACCATGGCAACTCTCCTCAGTTGTTACAATTAAAAATGTCTCCACTCATTACCAAATGTCTCCTTTGGGTAAAATCACTTGAGGTTGGGAACTCCAAGTTTAAGTAATATAATTTTTTTAAATCTACCATCTTGCTAATCCTTGGAGACTCAAAGAAGATCCCAAGGAGATAACAATATGATCAAAGAAGGGAGACCAGACAATGCTATCATTGATGTGTATATGACAGATTTGGGATTTTACAAAACTTTCTGGAATTTTAGGATGTTTTATTTAGTAATAATGTATGTAGCTGATAATATATGACCATTATTTGATTAGATTGTTCCTTGTAGTTTTACCTGAAAAAAAAATGAGAAATCTAAAAATGTCGGGAGGGGTAATGAGAACAGAGGCTGTGAAGCAAATAGGATTGAGATGCCTAAGTCTGTGGTCTAAAGTTTGACACCTTACAGAAGAAAATGTAATATTTGAAAGTGGAAATTGGTATTATTTGTAGCACACCATACTTTTAAAAAGTTTAATAAAGTTAAGTATTATAGATCTTGAATTCAACTATTATGCAAGTATAACATTTATATCTATATTGCTATGAAACAACATTTTTATGGCACAATTTTTATATGAATGCTTATTTGCCTGAGGACTTGGGGCAAACTATGCCATCACATTCCTCATGCATTTGCCTTTTTTGCATATTTTTCTTCTTTTTGTGCTTTTATTTGTGCATTATTGTCTTATATCACAATGGAAATCATGTTGACAATGACATACAAGCTCTGGGTGCACCCCTTTCCTATTTCCCTTCCTTCCAATCCAGAGTGCCCAGGTTGACACTGGTATATATGTACATGTATGCACATGGTCTATGGTTGTATTTATATTAATGCGCCTAAGTCTTCCTCCACCTCTACCCTTTTATCTCCTCCTTGGCTTCCCTGAGGTTTCTCCTTATCATCTAGAGTATCTCCTTATCTCAAGTACTCTCTATCCTACACATATTAAAGAAAAATATGACCCTTCACTTTCTGTGATTGGCTAATCTCACTTAACATAATATTCTCCAGGTCCTTTAATTTTCTTGCAAATGATGTGATTTTATTTTTCTTTATTGCTAAGTAGAATTTTGTTGTGTGTATTTTCCATACTTTTATAATACATTCATCTGTGATGGACACCTAGATTGGTTCTATATTTTGGCTATTGCAAATTGTGCTGCTATGAACATGGGTATGCATATGCTACCATAGTTTTCTGGTTTTAACCCCTTTGAAAAGATATTCAATAGTGGTACAGCCAGATCATAGTGGCTCCCTTTTCAGTTTTCTAAAAACTCTGCACAACGATCTCTACACTGGCTGGACTAGTTTGCAATCCCACCAACAATGTAGAAGCGTTATCTCCCCATATCCTTGCATTGCATTTTCAAATTACAAATTAAAAGTTGAAATAAAGCAACATTTTTCTACTTTTCTGCTCAAAGAAATAAGATGGTTAATAAGAGCAGGGAGATATGATGCTGCAACAAGATGGTCCCATTTAACAAATATTAACGTGTGAATTTTTACATAGAAGTCATGCTTGGAAGACAGCTGAGACACATATAGTTTAACCAGAATAAGTTTAGTGAGATCTTTTTGTGTATGTGTGAGTGTGTGTGTGTGTATGACTCTGGGGATTGAACCTAGAGACATTCTACTTCTGACCTATACCACTAGCCCTATTCTTTTCTGTTTCTTTATTTTTTAGGAATTGAACTCAGTACTAGGAATTGAACTCAGGCTATTCCAGACCTACTTATTTTATTTTATTTTTAAATAAGGTCTCACTAAGTTATCCCTCCCTGGCCTTGAATCTGTGATTCTAGTGTCTCGCCTCCCAAGTACTGAGATTATAGGCATGTACCATCACAACCACCTTAGTGAAATCTTTAAAATTAATGTCTTAATAGAACACACGATTTTCAGCTATGATAGTCAAATTGGGTTAGTACTTTTATATGGTGAGAAATTTTATTTAATTCAATCATTTTCAGACATTATCTGGAAAACCAGAAATATATGCAATTTTTTCAAATAAGTCAATAAGACCCATGGCTGGTTTTCCAGATGAGGAACTGTTGGATCAATTCAACAGCCAGCGGCTCTGGGAGTAGAATGGTACCACAAGAAGTCTAGGTGTGTGACAGAATTCTTTAATCTAGAAATTTATATTTCTAGTAGCAATTAAATACTAATATCACATATTGAGTATAAATATTCTACAAAATTAAAAGTATGTATTATATGTAAAACTTAATTTTAACTCAAATAAAAATTGTATAACTGGCTGGAAAGAAAAGATTTCTTCTTTTACTGAGCAGCATAATTTACTTAAAATTCCAAGCAAAGTTTACAAATGTGTTACTAAAATTTGTAACAAGGTTCAGCTACTAAAATGTGAGCCAACATTGAGAAAAATAGAATCACTTAGTATGCAAGCCAAAATTAATATACTATGTTTAATAGGGCTCAAGAATACAAAAGTCCAGGGCACTGTAAATAATTAATCCTCCTTCCTGTTTTCCAGATTGAAAGTAAAAGTCAATGGGACATGTCAGGCAAGATGAAACATATGTGTAATCCAACAACTTGGGAAGCCGAGGCAGGAACATTGTGGATTCAAGGCCAGCCTCAGCAATGTAGCAATACTCACAACAACCTAGTGGGACCCTGTTTCACAATAAATGGGGGGTTTGGGGTGTTGCTTAGAGATAGAATGGCTCTGGGAGTTCAATCTCCAGAAACGTGCATGCACGCATGTGCATGCGCACACGCGCACGCATACACACACACACACACACACACACACACACACACACACAACTGGACAAGTTCAATCCAGTAACAAAATTGTCTACTTGCAAATCTCTGTGTGAGATGATTCAAATACAAATTAGCTAGATTCCCTGTTCTCAAATTCACAATTTAGTGAGAGAGCTTGATGTGGAAGAAGGACTAAAATAGACTTCACTAAAATACTCTCAAATAAAAGGAAATAATTAAAACTAGAACTGGTAAAGGCAAGAGTTAAAATTGGGGAGTTACTTTTTTCTCAGTTCTGGCAGGCTGTAGAAATTTTTGTGTATGCTCATATTTATAAAGTAAATTAAAATAAGCTTTATTTTTATTCTATGTTCTTAGTTATAAAGTGTAGGTAGCATCCTGCAAAGATATAAATGATTATTGAAGGGTCATTTTAGGTAAGGATCAGTTTTTCTTTTCTTTTCCAGCTATTTAGACTGAGCCCAGTATTTCCTTTGAAGTTAGTGTTATTCCAGTCAGCATCTGAGAGGTATAAGATGGAATCTCAAGCATGTCCCAGATGTTTTTCTCTTGCTTTATTTTTTTGAAGTATCATTCTACTAAATATACAGAAAACTTAGGAATCATCAACATATATTAACCAGAAAGCTTAAAACTTCATATTTTTAAACTAGAATAAATATGCCATTTGCCAATAAAATTTTATAAACATATGTGGCATTATTACTTTTCTTGTATATGTTTCTGTGCACTTATGTTACATTGAAATGTTTGTGAGTGAGTTGTGAGTGGGCATGTGTTTAATGACATACAGGTTGCAGATTTATTAGGTTGAAAACAAATTACCCTGCCTATAGTCTTCATTATGCTTAATTTAAATACCAAACTGACTCTTTGGGTCATGAATTGCATTTTATTCTAATATATAACATATTCATGCCAATACAATAAATTATATGCTGCCTTAAAAATGTTTGTCTTTGCTGGGCATGGTGGTGCACGCTTGTAATCCCCGGGCTTGGGAGGCTGACGGGGTCCTGCCCTCCGTCAGTGGCGGGGCTGATCAGGAAGGTTGAGTGCCGACGACTCGAACACATATACACATGAGCCAGTAGTCAAGTCAAGCAAGATCTCATTTATTCCTCTTCAAGCAATCATATATATATATATATATATATATATATATATATATATATATATATATATATATAGCACAAAACCACGAGGGGAATTTCCAATGGGAAATAGCCTAGCCTATCAGGATAAAGATCACTAGCACGTAGTTCACAGCCAATCCCAGGCCAGTACATGAGCCATTCATGTATGCGGAAGCACCTTTAAAGGTGAAAAAAGAAAAACTGCTCAGTCTCCCCACCCATAATGAATGGGGAAACCACGCCTTCGTAGCTTCCTCCAGGCGCCATCTTAGCCCCTTTTCTGCTGAATCATTTTACTGCAGAAGTTCTTAAACTTTACCTAAAGCTTTGCCTTAGCCTGCAGGTGGCTCAGGCCTAGGGAGGCTGCATCTCTTTAGGCGCTGTATGGACACACCCCAACAGGAGGCGGAGACAGGAGGATCGCACAGGTTTGAAGCCAGCCTTCCTGGTTTAAGAGACCCTGTTTCCAAATAAAAATATATAAAATTGGTCTGGGAGTGTAGCCTGGAGGTAGAAGGGTTCCATCACCAGTACCACCAAAATAAATAAATAAATAAATAAATAAATAAATAAATAAATGTTTGTCTTCTACACATTACATAAACTTCAAAATTGATTCTTAAAGAACCTAAGCTGACCATGTAATTTAACCAAGGAAGTAGCTATAAGCATAACTTATCTGTTTTTTTATTTTAATATAATGGTAATTTAAAAAATTATTGATGCTTTGTAGCCATACACCTTAATGAAGTACAAGATGGTAGAGGCATACATTCATATATCACTCATTTAGCCATTATACAATTCTCAACCCATTCCCTCTCCCCTCCCTCCTTCTCATGTTTGGCTTAGTGATTGACTTTGATATGTTTGTGAATGTACATCATGTACATTAAGAACATAGAAGGAACTCTAGACTAGGAAGAATCACCCATAGATGTGCAAATAAAGTGACCACTGAGGGAGATGGGAGAGGGAAGAGGGAAATTCCCTAAGGTATTTAACTAGTATCATTTTTTTAAAATACATTAAAAAATAAGTCCTGGTTAAGAAATATAAAACAGAAAATTTATCAGTTTGAGAAGTTTCAGAAAATTGCTTCATATCTTTTATATATGCATGTGCATGCAATTCCAGATATACTTTGAACTGCCTATCATCCACATCAGTTTCAACTCAAATGCAGCAAGATACCATTCAAGAATTAAATTTTTAAAACTTTGAGAAATTCTCATTTTATTTTAAACCAGCCTCAAAGGAGAATTAAAGACTGAGGTATATGAGTAATGATAGGTTTTCAAACATGATTGAATTATTGATTGATGAAAATTACTCTAAGGTTCATGTTCTGCCTCTCATGAGTAAAATACAGTTTGTATAATCAAAAGTTTCTACATTATGTTTAAAACTAAAATAAGCTGTTCAAGTGTTTGACCATTTAACTAATAGACTACATTCAAACCATGATCACTAACAAATGAGGTTAGTGATAAACTTACCTCTAAAAGACTGTCTCCTAAGAGGACTATAAAAAGAGTGGCTGTCTTATTAAAATATTATATAACATTTTTCTCATTTCATTTATTAAGTAAAATCTTTATAACATGTTATATGATGGCAGTGTAGCTAGATAGATTGCCCATTGAAAAGGTACAAAGTGAAATATTCATAAAGCTGATTGGTCCTTAGACCAAATCCATTTATAAAAATCAATTCTGGCACAGGAAAACATCTATGGTATATTTTATTGTCATGGAAAACTGGTGTTGCAAAAATAGTAATCATGTATCTAAGGAACAATTTATAAAACCCACATCTTAAACAATAGTATCATTATAACAATCATCTATAAACAAAAGAAACATAAATGATAACACAGCCATTTAAAATACACTGTTGGTGGAATTATATGGTAGAAGTAGCATTGTATTCATGTTTATTTTAATTCATTTTTTGCTATTCAGGAAAATAAATACACCTTAGCAGGTGTTGAATAATAGGCAGAAAAATGAGCATTTCTATTAGATGCAGCTGGATATTCACAGCTAAGATAACAATAACCTGAGAAGTGCAATCAGTATGACTTGTAAGCAAAGACAGTTCACTACTTTTCTGTGTAATGTTTTGTTATTTAATGTTCCGCTATATCTCTTCAAATTAAATTAAATATCATTTCTATATTTTATAACATGATTCAAAACACTGGATATGCATATAGATATTGAATGTTTTAGAAGTGTCACCTGGGAGAGTACTTCTGTAGCCCTCTATTACTTAATAAATAATGTCAATTTGTATTTGTAAGTAATACAAATAAACATTATAAAAATTATAATTTTCAGCAGTTACTGCAAATGCTTTACAGATATCAGTTACTTACTTGGCCTAAGAGAATAAATTTTTCTTAAGAACTTTGACACAATGACATTTCCAGGAGATACAGTTCAGTGATTACACAGGGCTTCATATGTGAAGATATGGTAAGAGGTAAGAAAGAGGCAAATGCCTGACTTGTTTTTAAGCAGACCACAAAGACAGTGCGCTAAGGATATGAACTGTTTATTATGGGATAGGACTGACATTTTTAGTTACAAAGCATGTGCTACATATTCATTATAAAGACACTTGTAAATTTCCCTTCCCCAAACTATCAAACATCATGCTAACATTCCCAACTAGTACAGAAAAATCCTTGATTTCGCCTATTTGTTTATGATTATTGATTTTTGCATTAAGGCAAAAATGACAGAGAGTATCTCAGGGATAATCTTCTGGGGCATTTTTTTGACAGAAACACTCAGTTAATTAGTGAAGAAATAAGAAAAATGAAAAGTAGGAGAAGGAAGGAAGAAAAAAGAAAAGAAAAGAAAAGGAAAAATGTTTCAGCCCACGCTACAAGAAATACTGAAGCCCAAAAACCTTCACTAAAATCTAAACTCTTGTGGTTTGGATATATAGGCTGAAGTTTGAATCTCTTTTATAGTCTTTAATAGAGCTTAATGGGGAGTTTCTCTTCTGATAATGTAAGGACTTAGAATATATCCAAGAAAAGTTTACAAAGCAATTCAGGCTCCTACATTTTTCTACAAAGTAGAAAATATATGAAATGTTCACATCTGGCCATCCAGATAAATGGAGAGGCACAAAGAGTTCACTCACTATTTCTGAACACTAGCTTTAAATAAAATTGTCCCCAGAAAGATAAAAGACAATTCACATGAGCTTCAAACAATTACTCTACAGAGAAAGAAACTGAAGAAACAAACAGAACAGTGAAGAAACTCATGGATAGTACAATCTAGGTGAACAACAAGCATAAGAGATATTTAAGAAACAAACTTACCAAGCACTAAAAGAAACTAAGCAGGAAAGCAACAAGTATCAGGGAAATCAAGTGGACGATGAATCTTTTGAAGAAGAGCAGTTAGATAGTCAGAAATCAGATGAGGATGCAGAGAGAGCTAGGAGTAGGGAGAAAATAAAGTGAGGAGGCTGGTACCACTGCAGTGATAACAGAACATCAGGAACATTGAGAACAGTGAGTAGAGACTGGGCAGCCATTTCTAAAGATGCCAGGGCTCCGATTATCACATAGATTGAAGGGAGAAAAGACAAAGCAGGGAAAGGGGTTTGTGAAATGAATGCTGGATTCTCAGAATAAAAACATATGGAAAATTGGAGCCTCTCTGATGCAGAAAGCAGAACAAATAGAGTAGGAAAAAAATCAAAGATAAATACTTTCAAGAAATGAGAAAATAGCTGAATTTACACATTGACAAGGTTCACTTTGTTCCCAGAAAAGTTAATAGAGAACATTCAAAACCAAACCATATCCTGTAGAAATTATTGAATTATAAGGGATGAAAAATGCCGAAGGCATTCATTCAAAAGAAGCAAGTCACCTACACAAAAAGTTTAGCAAAGGCTTAGACTTCTTTAAGGCAACCATTGTGGATTGGACTCAAGTCTATGATGTTTCCAAGAAAATGAACATTAAATTGAAATTCCAGTTTTAGCTAGGTTATCATGATACATAAAAGAAACTAAGAGACATTTTCAGATTGCCCGTACATTGGGAGAGGCATTACCTATAAGCAAATTCTTTTAATTTGTACAACTATGACACTAACTCAAACAAATTCTGATATAATGATTATAACTGAACAAAACAGAAGTGAACAAATGGAATATACTACTATAAGAAAAGCCTTGGGTTAAAAAATAAACAAGTTACCTTAAAGTGATTTAAAAAGATAAAATCTAGGCATGGTGGTTCATGCCTATAATTCCAGTACTTAGGCTGAGATAGAGCACAGGTTTTGCCATAGAGTGAGGCTGGGCCAGGAGCCTGTCATGAGGAGAGGCCAGGTCTAGAGCCAGCGAGGCCGGACCTGGAACTTAACGAACAGCAAAGGGCCAGCGGGCAACTGTGTGGCCAGGAAGCACTAGAAGCTGCTGCTGCCTCACCTCATCTCTCAGTAGATTCCCAGATCCAAGTGATCTCTATTAAAAAAAATAGGAAAAAAATTGGTTGTGAGTGGATCATCTTGTCAAAGTTACTCACCTTCTGGCTTTCACAATTTCAGTAAGTAAGAATAAGTGTGAAATTAAAAGAAGGACTTCCAAGGAAGAAAGAAACTGTAATTGATCAGATGTGGAGAAAGAGAAGCACTAATACATTGTTGGTATTGCAAGTTAATGCAACCACTTTGGAAAACAGTATGGAAGATCCCCAGAAGAAGAAAAATGAACTTACCATATGATCCAGCAATACCACCTCTGGTTATCTATCAGAAAAATGAAAACAAAAACACCAAACTAATGCATGAGCAACCATGTTCATAGCTGCACAGTTCACCATTGCCAAACTGTGGTACCAGCCAAGATGTCCTTCAATGGATGAGTGGATTCCAAAACTATGGGATGTGTACACAATATAATTTTTGCCCAGCCAAAAGGGAAACAAAATTATGTCATTTACAGTGAAATGTCACAAAAAATAAGAAATCAGATGCTTTTCCTAATGTGTGAAAACTAGGGAGAAATGGGTAACAGGAGGAACTCTAGATGAAGAAGGGATCCTATAGAGGAGCAATTAAGGTGACCTATCTGAGGAGATGGGAAGAGGGAAGATGGAAACGCTTTAAAGCACATGATGCACTTAAGCATATCAAAGCCAATCAGGAAGTCAAGCATGGGTAGGATGGAGGGGGATGGAAGGGGTTAGGGATTGGATGAGGGCTGACTGGGTGATGTGTACATTCATATCTCCACAAGTCCTTTTATCCCATTAAGTTATATGACTATGATGCACCAATAAAAATTTATTTTAAAAAAGGGGAAAAAGCACAGGTTTGAGATCAACCTTAGCAACTTTGGCAAGGCCCTCAGCAATATAGTTTGACCCTGTTTCAGAATAAAAAATAAAATAGTGCTAGAGGTATAGTTAAGAGGAGAATATCCCTGGGTTTAACCCCCCCAGTACTAAATAAATAAATAAATATTGTAGAGAAATATAATTCATTTTATATAAAAATAAACCAGGAAATAATAAGATATGCCAAAGTGGTTTTTAAGAAAAATATTTTCTAAACTTGAGCAATGAAGAGTTCATCAATGAGAGAGAATGTCTGAAAAGGAAAGGTAACCATCATGAATATACCACAAATTATATAGTATAAAATTGCTTTGTAAATATTGGAAATTCTTGTATATAATACAGTTTCATTATATGTAAGACTACATTTCCATCAATTCTAAGAACAAATATAAAGAGTAAAGTCTGAATAATGTAATTAATACGATGGATTTGAAAGAAATGTAACAGATTCTACATGCAAACAACAAAGAATATGCCTTTCTCAGAACCCATGGTACATTTACTAAGTAGATTGTGTGTGCGTGCGTGCGTGCGTGCGTGCGTGCGTGTGTGTGTGTGTGTGTGTGTGTATTACTGGCTTGAAATCGGCAGGGTGGAAAAATAATCTACTCATAATTATTTAGTAAATATATCACTGAGATGTCTTGCCTCTATGTTTCCTAAACAACTACTTTACAAGAATGCTTGTTTGTCTATTTCATATTCATGATTGTTTCACTCAATTATCATTTACATCCCACATACTTACCTGGGCATTTAGACCCAGTGCTTATGATTGTATAAAATGAGGCCTTTAAAAAAGATTCTTTCCACAAAGATTTCAAAATACTTGCATATGTGTTTCAATTTCTGGGAAGCAGCATGGAATGTCAGTGATTGATGAGCTAGTTATTTCAGAATTCCATTTTATGATAGCATTTCAGAAATGTTAAGTCTTGTGGCAGTTTTGCCAGATCAAAAAGCCGTAATTCAGTGAGGACAATAATGCTGAGCAGTTAGTTCTGGCCCTGCAGTTTGATGCCATCTATACATTCACAGATCAATCCCTAGCACACCACTGCCACATAAAAACACCCTCTTCCACTGTACAATTTGGCATGATTGCCTAAGAGGCTTGGGTTGAACTGGCATTAATTAGCTATGTCAAGCTATTATTCATTCCCCATGAGTTTGCTTTTACCATTCAGCTCAGGAAGGAATTCACTAGCACAGCAGTATGTAGGAACAATATATGATCTACTTGTTTATGTTTGGTTGAGTACTCTTCATCCCTAGAAAAGTCAGTGCTGTAGAATTTGAAGCACTCTAAATTCCATTCCATCCTTCTTCCCCTCCCCTTCTTTTTCAGCACATATAATTCAGATGTTAAAAGACTATCCCCAGTATAGAAATTGCAAGTGATGCTCCCTTCTCTTCCCTCTGTGACAGCTCTAGCTCCTCTTTACAGATTTCTCCTTACCTGTCATCCCACCCTCTCTTCCAAGGGCCTATTTTCCTGAAACTAAATATTTGAGGAGTATTTTATTCTGGTTTTATAAATAAAGTCAGATATGTATCCCTGTATATTCTGAACTGAACATTCCTAAAAGGAAGCATATCTATTTCTGGTAATATTCATTTTAAAGCCACTGTTAAGGATCTTAAAACACTTTGTTGTTTAGTATATCTTAGTTTTTGAGCAACTAAAACCTTATAATTTTTTTTAAACTTTTCCCTATTGAGCCAAAAATATGGGTTAGAGTGTTTAATTTTGTAGTAAAGAGTCAAAATAGCCCACAAAACTATGGACAGTCTTCTGGATCATATGTTTTCAAAATGGTTGAAAAACACCATTGTATTATTTTACTTCAAGTGAATCTGAGACACATATTAAAGACTAAAATAGTTCTTCAGAATTTCTCAAGAAAATTGCATGTGAGATATACACATACAATGGAACTCTATTCAGCAATAAAGATGAAAAAAATTTCATCATTTTCAGGAAAATGGATAGACATGGAGAATATTATATTAAGTGAGGTTAACCAGTCACAAAAAATGAAAGGTCATGTGCTTCTCTCATATGTGGGCACTAGGGAATAATCAGGATATTAGAGAGACTTTAGTGTACATAATATACATTCATAAATATATCAAAGTCAATTGTTAAGCCAAACATGAGAAGGAGGGAGGGGGAAGGAATGGGATGGGAATTGGGAAAGGGCTAAATGAGTGATGTGTGCATGTATGTCTCTACAATCTTGTACCCCATTAAGGTGTATGAGTACAATACACCAATACAAAATGAAAAATACAAAAGCGAGACTTTAGATAAAGGTGGAAAAATCCCACTGGTAATGAAAGGGAATTAAGAAGGTAATACTAACATTGACATTATATACATACATGGAATTTTCTTGTTTAATTTAATTTAATTTTTTTTTTTGTGATACTGGGGTTCCTGGAAGCCCTTCTACCTCCAGGCTACACTCCCAGACCTATTTTTACATTTTTATTTGGAAACAGGGTCTCCTAAGCTAGCGTGCGTGGCTGGCTTCGAATCTGCGGGATCCTCCTGTCTCCGCCTCCCAAGCGCGGGGATTACAAGCGTGTGCCACCACGCCCGGCAATTTTTAAAATTTTTTATTGGTGCATTGTAGTCCTACATCTTAATGGGATACAAGATGGTAGAGGCATACATGCACACATCACCCTTACCCAATTCCCGCCCATTTCCTTCCCCCTCCCTCCTTCTTATGTTTGGCATAATGATTGACATTGGTATGTTTGTTCATGTACATCATGTACATTAAGGAATTTTTAATGCCAATCTCAATATTATGTACGGGGAAGGGGAGGGAATGAGGAGAGATCTGGGGAGAGAGCACTAAGTTGTGTATATATATGTCCCTAAAACACTGAACTTCATTATAATTTAAGACTTTCATAAATTAATAAAAGTATATATAAACATTAAGTAGATGTGAGAATACCAATGCCAAACTCAATATAGGCAAAGGGAGGGTGGGGAGGAGGCAGGAGAAGGGAGAAAGCTCACAAAGTTCTGTGTGTATGTATGTCACTATCACTCTGATTTACATTATCATGTGAGATTATTATGTACCAATAAAAGTATTTTTTAAAAGTAAACCTTAAAAAAGAAATTGTTTAAAAAACTTTACAATTAATAATATGGGTGGTTATTTATTAAGGACTTTTTCAGCTCTGTTAGAAAATCCTAACTCAGCTACAAATAACTAAGTTATCTCTTAAAACAAAAAGCCCTCTGGTGAGAAAGCTTCATGGTTGCTGAACTGAGAAGTCTATGGCAGGATGAAGTATGTCTCCATCCTCGATACAGCAACTTGGCTCCCACTGTAATGGGAAGCTGGTTGCCATATTTTTAGACATTTCATACTGTCATTTCTCTACCCATTAAAAGAAAAAGAATGAAAGCTTCTCCAGCACAACCAAAAGCACTCTCCTATATTTCTTTGGTCATATCACTAAGGTTAAATCAATCAAGGGGAATAGTGCCACTTTGATTGACTTAGGTAAGTCAGCAATTACCCTTGCACCTAAGGATGGTATCAGATTTCTCTGATCACAACAGAGATTTTGCAAGAAAGAAAGGGGACTGAGAAGGCAACAAATAGTATGTCTGGAATTCATTTGTTGAATCGAATAATACATATTCTGTTTCTTATAACAGTGAACTCAAGGTAGATAAATGGCACTGGAATTTAGAATATTAATAGAATAAGGCTTATACAAATTATGCAAATAATGAGGGGCCAGATGAGGAAAAATATTTCCAGTGTGATGACTTCATGCTTGACAGATGTTTACATTAGCAAGGTAGCAAGTCTCAGGAGAGAATAGGAGGAGGAGGCAGAGAAGAAGGAGGAAGAGGAGGAAAAGAAAAAGGAGGAGGAGGAGAAGGAAAAGGAGGAGACAGAGAAGGAGAAGGAGGAGAAGGAGGAAGAGGAGGAGGAAGAGGAGGAGGAGGAGGAGGAGGAGGAGGAGGAGAAGGAGGAGGAAGAGGAGGAGGAAGAGGAGGAGGAGGAGGAGGAGGATAAAAGGAAGGAGAAGGACAAGGAGAAAGGAGGAGAGAGAAAGGGCATTGAAACCACAGTGGTTATGAAGATAAATTTATCTTCTTAATTTTGTTGTTAATTTAGACAGAAAAATTTAAAATTTTTTTTTTGCTCAGCTTATTATTATTATTATTATTATTATTATTATTATTATTATTATTATTATTATTTTGGTGGTACTGGGGATGGAACCCAGAGGCTTTCTACCTCAGGGCTATGCTCCCGGACCTATTTTATATTTTATTTGGAAATAGGGTCTCACTGAGTTGCTGAGAGCCTCAGTAGCTGAGGCTGGCTTCAAACCTGTGCGATCCTCCTGTCTCAGCCTCCCAAGCATGGGAATTACAAGCGTGTGCCACCACTCCTGGCTTCACTCAGCTTATTTTTAATCTAGGTATTGTTTCTTTTATTTTTCTTTAATCATTCTGCTATATAGTTAACTGATATTAATATAGCTAGTTGGAATGTATCACTTAGAATGATACATTCTTGGTGAAATGAATACAGTGGGTAGGACTCTCTATTTTGCAAAGACCCTTGTCCCCAACAAGTTTAAATGATTAACAATGAACATATAAAAGAGAAAAATAATATTGAGAGATAACACAATGAAAAGACATAACTAAACAATAAGCAAAATAAAGAATTAGATCGTCTCAAAGGACTTGATAAATTTGATGCAGAAACAGAAAATTTTAAGACAGAGTGATGGAGATCAGAACAGGTAGAGAACATTTTTAAATAGAATATTTAGAGTGCATCATAATCAAAGTGATACTTGAGAGTAAATATTCTGCTGTTCAAATCACATTGGTCCATTCTATGTTAAGTTGTAACAAAAGTGTTAAATTTATGAGATGTTAAATATATGTATTACCTCTTTCTATATTATAGTAACATAGTTAAACTACCTTAGAATATTTATGGCTCATTTTTCTTTTTAAGTATGTATAATAGTAGGTTGTGATTTCTGCTATGTATTAAACATTACCACACAAATTGATTTCTTCATTAAAATATGTCTATCTCTGGGTTTATTCAAGCTATTGTGCATTCAAAAGTTCTACCCACTTACTTCTGTAGCCTAAACACTTGATTTTCTAACTGGGTAAAATAGACTGTCCTTATTTTCACTAAATAAGAGGTTGTTCTAAGAAGAAGTGAGCTGTAGGCTTATGAGGGATTAAAAGAGAGAGAGAGATTTCACCCACTCTACCAACCAAAATAGCCAATGATCAATTCTAGTGATCAAAGGTATGAAAGATTGCTTTCTTATCCAGCTGGATTTCTAGAAAAGCTATTGATTTATTTAGTGTAAAATATAGAAAGTGCTACCATTAGGCATAATTTTAAATTGACCAATGTTTATATTTGATGTGTTTGGATGGCTCCTTCATCTACAATCTCTAGCTACCTACAACATTTGTTACCTGGGTTATGATGGTCAGTTCTTCTTCATACACTGCACTGTGTATTAATATTTCTAAATTTCCCCTTCATCTTTCTCCCTAAAGACAGATCACTGAGGTCTATAATAGATTTCAGTTACTAAAAATAAAAAATATTATTATGATTTGTTCTAATGATCTTATACACTTTAATCTAAATATAAATAATAGATAATAATAGATATACAAGGGACAGTTTACAAAGTAGGTTTGCTTCATTTTCCAGTTTTGATCAGATCATAAAGAGAGCATTTCCAATTTTTCATTCTGTCAGACATACTTCCCTCTTCAGTTTTCTTTCTGTCAATTCTAGAAATTTTATTTGCAGAGTTATGCATGAGAAGAAAAAAATTTTAATAGGAAGAGGTATGTTATACAATAGTTTTAGCAAATTGATAGAGAGGTTAGATTATAAGTTGTGTTCTTTCCAACCAGGGTTATTAAGAGGCCCACAGGGATATTTGGAATGTGGGGTTATTTTATAAGTGATTTGCAAGTGCTATTAGATGGGGCTAAACATGCTGGATATACTTCAAGTGTGAAGGAAATCCTACCCTATGAAAACTACCCTCATATACCAATTAATAGGTACCCTGTAGAGGAATCCTAAAGCATGTAATTGGCAGTAGCAATCAAGGGAATAGAAAAGGAGACTTTATAAATAACACTTTAGTAAGTGGTGGCAAAACCAAGGAAGAATGATGGCTATGTTAGAGGAAGTGGGAAGAAAGAGGAATAAAAAGTCACAAAATATCTAAACTCTACTACCAATGTAATAACTCTTTTACACATTTTGATTTAGTACAGAAATTGTTATTTTTGCCACCAAGAGAAATGAAGCACAGAGAGGTTAAATAATTTGTACAAATTCAACATACAAGTGAAGAACAGAGCGATGATTCAAACACAGTTGCATTATTTTCAAAGTTTATATCATATCCTCTACAGTGAAAGACACCAAAAAACCTTCAAGATTAAATATAATCAACTCACTTTAAAATTTACAAATACTATAGATAAATATATACACTTTCATTGCAAACTTGTTTTTTCCATGGTCTCAGGAGCCAATATTATTATTATTCATTAAAATGATAATACATACATACTACAAAATGGGAGGGAAATATTTGCCAGCTATCCCTCTAATAGAGGACTAAAATCTAAAATATAAGTACTTAAAAGTCTCAGAACTAATAAAACCAAATAACCCAATCAAGAAATGGGCAAAACTAAGTAGACACTTCACAAAATAAATGATACAAAGGGCCAATAAATACATGAAAAAAATGTTCAACATCATTAGCAATCAGGTAGCTATAAATCAAAACTACACTGAGATTCTATTTAACCTCAAACAGAATGGTGATTATTAAGAGGTCAAACAACAATAAATGTTGCCAATGATGCAGAGAAATAGGATAACTTCTATACCCTTAGTAGGACTGCAAATTAGTAAAGCTGCTATGGCGATTAGTGTGGAGATTCCTCAGAAAATTGGAAATAGATCCTCTGTATGATTAGGCTATACCACTCGGGTATCTTTTCAAAGGCATTAAAATCAGTGGATTATGGGAAATAGACATGATAGAATTCTACTCAGTAATCATAAAGAACAAAATCCAGTCATTTCCAGGTAAAAGGATGGAACTGGAGGACATTATGCTAAGTGACATTATCCAGTCAAAGAAAGCAAAGAGCCATACATTTTCTCTAGATAATCTTCTCTAATTACTCTAGAGAGTAATTAGAATACCAGAATGACTCCAGTTAATGGAGGAAAAACTTCAGAGGAGCCACAGAGATGATCTGGAGAAAGGGGGAAGGGAAAAGGAAGACCGTATTGGGAAGAGGGGAAATGGAGAGGGACCCAGGAAAAGCCCACCAAGTACTAAGTACTGTGTGTATGTATGTCCCCATCGCTACGAACTACATGATGATGTGAGACTATAATCATAAGTAAAAGTATAAAAATTAAAGTCCGGCATGATCATGCATGCTTGTAATCCCTCCACTTGGGAGGCTGAGGCTGGAGGATCATGGTTTGCGGACAGTCTCAGAGACTTAGTGAGGCCCTCGGGAACTTAGTGAATCCCTGTTTCAAATTAAAGAATAAAAAGTAGGGCAGGGGTGTGGCTCAGAGGTTGAATTCCCCTGGGTTCTATCCTTAGACCCGCAAAAAAAGTATAAAAATTAAAAAATATAATACATATGTGTGAAATATTGTTTGTTCATAGGCTTCAGGAAATTTCAATGCTGGGGAGTGAAAGGCAAGACAGATGTGATGGTATGGTAGATTCACTGATTGAACTGTTGCCTCCTAGTTATTAACTAGGACTAAATGCCCACCTCCTGGTAGCCTGACTGTGGGCCCTATGATTATATAGTCCCACCTTGAGTTGACTCTGAGCTGGCCTTGTGATTTCTTTTGGCCAATAAAATGCTGTGGTAGTCAAGACATACTAATTACAACCCTTAGTCTCAAAGGTCTCTCATATCTTTCTTGTATTTTCTGTTTTATGTTGAATGATGTTACTTCCATGAGAACAAGCTTGGAATAACTACTAGAGGACAAGGTATCTTGTGAAACAGAGCCTATTTATCTTATTTAGGTCTATCCTGGACCCCTCTGTAGCAAGAAGACCCAACATCTATGATAGAGTGGATAAGGAAATGCATCTACATCTTTATTTAGCTGTTTATGGACCTGATGTATGAATTAGCACGGCTGAGACCAAAATAATTTCCTGGATGACTCCATAGACTCCTGATCATTTAAAAATGCTTAATACTTTATGCCATTAAATTTTAGTGTGTGGCTTATTATAAAGCAAGAGCCAAATGATATAGATGACTTTCTTGAGTAACTTTTAGAGCCTGTGTTCATTTCCTACATGAACCAGCACCATTTTAGCTTCTCAGGAATTTGTGATTCTAAGTGCATCAGTAGACTATGTTCTTAGCATAGATTCTCTTAAGTCCATCTAGCGCATGAGGCCATCAGCAATAGTGAAACTCTTGAAAGGTCAAAAACATCTAAGGGGAGGTAGAAAGGAAGAACACAGTACCCTGCTTCAGATATCAGCTAAGAGATTATTTGTTAGAACACAGTAATCGCTCTTTTGTGGTATCCTGGATGGTAAAATTTTTTTTAGCTAAGATTCTTGGAAATGAACCATTATAATTGGGAATTAAAAACAATTTTTTAAAATTTGGATTCTTAGAATGATAAAGCCTTTGGCCTAACAGTTATAAAAGCAAAGTTATCTTTCATTTCGATTAATCACATCTGTCTGAGATGGTTCATCTTGAAGCCAGGATGCTTTTCCAAATGACTTTTTGGCATCATTTCCTACCCATAAATCAATACTTTTAATCACAGGAGGGAACTGCAACCAAAAGAATTTCCTATTCTGTATCCCACATTTTTATTTATTATTGATACTTAATGATTTTATGTAAGTCAGCTCCAGTATTTTAGGAATTTTACTAAATCTCCACAGCTAATTATTGAGCAATTGGCATGCATTAAACTTTGAAGCAATCCTCAAAGAGAGAGAAGTTTTAAGTGGGAGGACCTAAAGACCAAGAATTACAAGAATCAGATTGTGTGGTCAGGAGATATTAGCTGTTCCTGTGAGGTCCTTAGAAGATAAACATGGCTGAAACCCACACAGAATGGATAGCTGACAACAACAAATTTTGTAGAGTGTCCTATACAAACATATTGGGTGGGAAGAAAAATCTTCCAAATTCAAATCAGTTCATCGTTTCCATAAAACATTATTGTAGCTCGGCCACCATCCAAATCAGGGAGGAGGAAAAGAAGAAAACACTGAAACCTGATGTAGATCATTATATAACTGCCAAGCATCCATCTTTCTTGGTTAGAAATTAAGTAGGATTGGCTCTTCTATTTAGGACTGTTCCTACCCTAAAAGTGCCCCCAAAACAATAAAAGGCTTGAAAAATCTTTAAGAATAAACCAGAGACTCATATTTTACAAGTACACTTTGTGCCTGCAGCAATCCTTGATGGATTTTCTTTTCAGAAGCAAGGAAAATGTGGGCATTTGGTTCATGAAAATACAGTGTGAAGTTCATGTGTGCATGACTGCTATTACAAGTCAAACCCTGCCATAGCATGCATTCTAACTACATGGCTGTATAGATAAAGCATATCCATGTCTTAGTTACTGAATCATTTGTTTCACAGATAAAAATTAGATAAGATCAATTTCTTTGAAATGAAAGAATGCAAACAGCTCCCTCTCTAATTTCATTTTAATAAAATGTTATATGTGTAAATAATGGAAATATGATCCAGCTCATTATTTAGCAGACTTTGTTCTAAAGATTCTATATATTAAAACTTACTCCATCCAACCCGGGCATGATGGCAAATGCCTGTAACCCCAGTATTTGGGAGACTGAGACAGAAGAATCATATATTTGAGGCCAGCCTCAAAAACGTGAGGAGACCATTTACCAAAATTAAAAAAAAAATTAAAAGGAAGCCAGGCATGATGGCTTACACCTGAAATACCACTACTTGGGAGGCTAAGATAGGAGGATTGAAGGTTCAATGTCAGTCTCAGAAACTTAGCAAGACCCAGTTTAAAAAAAAAAAGCTGGAGTTATACATTGGAGGTAGAATGCCCCTGGGCTCAATCCCCAGTAGAGATCAATCAATCAATCAATCAATCAATCAATAAGTAAAAAAATAAGGTTGGGGATGTTGCTCAGAGGTATAATGTCCCTGGGTTCTTTCTGTAGAGAAAGAAGAAAGGAAGGAAGGAAAAAAGGAAGGAAGAAAGGCAGGAAGGAAAGAAGGAAGAAAGGAAGTCATCAAGGAAGGAAGAAAGTCATCTGGCTAATAGCTTTGAACTTTGGGTGGTGGTTTGACTGTATAGTTCACCATTCCTGAGGCAAACATTTCTGTTTAAGTTTTATTATTTGTTTAATTTAAATATTTATATAAGCAATATTTGGATGTTAATAAATGACAAATTTTAGAAAAGTTTATGAGGGAATGCAATAGTCTCTACCTTGCCTCTTTCTATTACTTCATCCACTTTTAAAAATCATATGAAAAAGCCAGGTGTGGTGGCGCACGCTTGTAATCCCAGCATTCGGGAGGCTGAGACTGGAGGATCGCTGTTCACGGACAGCCTCAGCTACTTAGTGAGGCCCTCTGCAACTCAGTGAGACCTGGTTTCAAAATAAAGAATAAAAAATAGGGCAGGGGGTATAGCAGAGGTCGAATGCCCCTGGGTTCTATCCTCAGACCCACAAAAAAATCATATGAAAATAATAAATTGATTTATTTCACTAAATAAACATCTCTATTGAATGAAGGACATTATAAACAAAATCAACACCTACTCCACTGAACAGGAAACTGTATAATATCTCAAACATATAAAGATAAACAGTTACTACATAAAAGGAACTTCTGAAAAATGAACAAGCCAAAAATAGAAAATAGTACGAATAAGGGGCCACTGATTAGGAACAGACCTGTCACAAGAAAGAAAGTGAGAATGTGTAAGAAGTAGATGAAAATATAACCACACTCACTTTTAATTCAATATCTCATATATGTGTTGTCACTTAATACAGTATCTAAACTTAGAGTCTTGAAACAGAAACAATTTACTCCTTGCCTCTTGTGATTCTGACTGGTATGATATTCATTCAGCTGCGAGAGCTCGGAGCCTCTCCAGAATGTCAAAGGTGGCTTCTATCATATCTGGAGCCTCAACTGGGATGCCTTGAACAGCTAAGGGCTGGCCACACATCTATCATTATCTAGCCAGTTTTTCCCTCAAGGTACAACATGTCCTATGGTGGCTTGAACTGGCATGTCATTTCTTGCCCAAGTGATTGGCTAAAGTGAGTTACAGAGGCAGATTAGGGAAGGAGAAAGATTCTCAGTTTCTTAATGCTAGTACTGATCAAGCCCTTGTGATTATATTTAACAGCAACACCAGCTGGAAAATACTGAATACTGTGGGGACCATGAGGCAAAGGAGCAGGAGACTATGTACAAAGTTGTGGTAAGAAAGATGCAATGTGTCTAGAAGTTTGTTTGTGTGGCACTGGGAACTGAATCCAGGGGCATTTTACCTCTGCGCTGCATCTCCAGCCTTTTCAAATTTGTTTTCAGGTTTGTAAAATAACCTTTATTTTCTGAATTTAATATATTTACTGCAGGAAACAAAACACAAGAAGCAAAGAACAAAGTCATCCAGTCACAAGTAGCTAAGTTGGCTGTGGCCTTCCACTCCTGTGTACACGTACACAAGATGCCATTTGTGTGATGAAGACTGCAGTATGTCTCATGCTTTTTTCAAACATCAATATTCATTTTATTTTATTTTTATTTTGAAACACTGTCTTGCCAAGTTTCTGAGGCTGACCTCAAGCTTGTAATTAGCTTGTCTCAGCCTTACAGGTACTGAGATTACAGGCAAGTGCCACCTACCTGGCTTGTACAGGCTTTATAGCATTCAAAGCAAAATATAATTTTGTTCCTGAGAGAAGTTTTGGTAATTTTATTCACTTACAATATGCTCTTCTCAACCTCAAAAAAATGTATGTTTTTATTGGTGCTTTGTAATTATGCATCCTAGTAAGATTCAATGTGATACATTCACAGATGTACATAACATCTCTTGGTGCATCTACCACCACACACCTCCTCACTCCCTTTGTGCTAATGCCACTGGGAGTGATACACTCACACAGAAACATAACACTATTTGGATCTTTATAAAGTCAGAAGTTAGCCAGGCGTGGTGGCGCATGCTTGTTATCCCAGCATTCGGGAGGCTGAGACCGAAGGATCACAGTTCGCGGACAGCCTCAGCTACTTAGTGAGGCCCTCTGCAACCTAATGAGAATCTGTTTCGAAATAAAGAATAAAAAATGGGGCAGGGGATGTATCTCGGAGGTCAAATGCCCCTGGGTTCCATCCCCAAACCCATACACACACAAAAATAATAATAAAGTCAGAAGTTAACTTTTATTCACAGAATTTCATACTACTAAATTGTAACTACATTACTCTGCGTGATTCATGTACTCGATACACTCATTATACCCAAGTTTGTGTATGCAAAAACATTCACTTGGAAAGTAAGTTTTGGTGAGATTACTACTATTTAAAGGTTTAAACTTTATACTTTTAATAATAGGCATCAGTATGCACTGTTGATTAATAATATATTCTAAATACCATATTCATTACACAATGAATATGATATATATATATAGTGTTGTCTTTACCTGAAGAAATAAGAATTAACTAGATTGTGTTTGGGAAATTACCAGTTTCAAGATAATATTCAGGTTTCAACTTTATCTCAGGTTTCAACTTTATCTTAGGAAATCATCCTTAGAATAGTAACACTTGGGTAAAATTACAAATTATTAAATGCACTGTGTGAAGAAGACTTTATGGATCTCAAGAAACAAACCACAAATATTCACTGATGCTCAGTGTGACTCGGAAGGATCGATGATGCTGCACCGACCACCCCCTTGGTCACCATGCTGTTATGCTGTCACCTTTTGATTTGGTTTATAGATTGGTGACTCAACCTGTGAACTAGCATGTGTCCTTGAATGTGATTTTTAGGAAAATCAAATTATGTGGTTTTTAAGGGGCAAACATCTTCAATTTCAAGTAGTAAATGGATTAAGTATTAATCCAGAAAATCTTACATTCTAACCCTCACTTGTGTTGTGGCAGAGTTACTCTGTTACATGTTTTGAGCTCACGAATGATCTCTGTCTAGTCATCCCACTCATTTTTCTTCTTTCCCATAGGATAGGACAACAGGAAAGATAGATGAGCTGCCACTTTTCCACAGAGGGATGCCACTGAGATACAGATATTCCTGATGTGGATTTTGGCATTTGCTCTAGGTTGGCATAAAACTCCTCAAAGTTTCCTTAAATAACTTCGATTAATGTTTTATATATTCTGTGATGATGCCAACTTCTGCTCCCGATGAGAGAATTCTTTTGTTGAGGCTCTGGATGAATTTGAAATCCAGTATGGACTTGTATTTTTGTTCAATTTGCAGAAAAGACTGTTTTGGTCCAGTTACACACATTCTTTTTCCAAGTTTTGACAATTCTCAAACCTCAGGAGGTACAATTAGGCTGGTTAACAATCAAATCCCAAAAGCAAATCTCCTAAAAAAAAAATCAATTTTTCACAGTTACTAAAAACTGCACAATAATTTGGACTTTGCCCACTGGGAGATATCACTTCTTCATATACAAGGCCCTTCCTTTTTGTTGTCTCCTGGTTGGAAAACAGTTAGTGTAAACCTTAGGTGTGCACAGTACCTGGGTGATTCACTTCAAAGGTAACTACACACTGTCAGTGTCTCACTTGAAGCATGTGTTCTGCATTCCTCTGGGCCTCTAACTTTCTTTGTGTTCTCTCTGAACTGAAATTACCCATAAAAGCTTGATAATTTGATAAATCTTTTAATTGTGAGCTGTAAATTGTCGAGTTCCTTTCTCATTTGGTGTTAACAATATCAACTCTCCCTGCAAAAGAGCACACTGAAATGATTAATTAGAAAAGCATCCTGTTCGATGGTTGGGCCATGGATTCTCTTTTTGTACCATCTTCTAGAAGCAGCCAAATAATGTAGACATTTTTCTCTGATTATATGAGGTGAAGAAAGCTGAAAGTCTGCCACATGCCTGGAAAGGATCAAACAGTTCATCACTTACCTTAAAAATGAGGTTTGCATTTCCTCTTGCCTTTAGGTATGTCAATCCAGATTATCAACCAAATTATCTCTTTTCTTACACATAGCAACAATGATAACACCAGATTTTTTTCTGTCTTCCTACCCCTTCATGTTATTACAGTAAGATCTTCATGCTGACTACGATAGGAAATGGAGTGTCATCTTCTTCCTATCAAATATTTGAAATTACAGTACAAATTTTCAATAGGGCATCACACCAGGGTTTTGTGGTATTCATATAACAATAGATCAAACTTTTCTGGGAAACATGTTAATAATTAATATAATTCATTATTATATAATTAATACATAATATAAAATATAACCACAAAATTAATTTCATGAAGTTTCACACTTACACAATATTTTATTTTTTCTGATGACAAAAATTTGTATACATATATAAAAAGTAAATATATGTATATATATTTGTATCAGGAAACACTGTAAACCAGGCATGGTGGCACATGCTTGTAATCCCAGTATTTGGGAAGCTGAGACATGAGGATCGTGGTTCAAGGACAGCTTCAGCTACTATTTAGTGAGGTCCTTTGCAACTCGGTGAGACCCTGTTTCCAAATAAAGAATAAAAAATAGGACTGGGGGTGTAGCTCAGAGGTAGAATGCCCCTGAGTTCCATCCCCAGTACCATACACACACACACAAAAAGAAACACTGTAGACGGGCATGGTGGCACATGCTTGTAGTCCCCATGCTTGGGAGGCAGAGACAGGAGGATCGTGCAGGTTCGAAGCCAGCCGCGCGCTGGCTTAGGAGACCCTGTTTCCACATAAAAATGTAAAAGTAGGTCTGTTAGTGTAGCCCGGAGGTAGAAAGGCTTCCAGAAACCCCAGTACCACCAAAAAACACAAAAACAAATAAAACAACAACAAAAAAGAAACACTGTAATCAACCTCCCAATAGTGGCATTTTATGTGGTTTAAAATGGATCAGTTAGAAGTTATGTTACAATTGACTATATTCATTTTACTTCCTGGTATTTCTGTTTCTTATCTATAGAATAGGTTAATAGCCCAGTATGGTGGTACAAGGCTATACTCCCAGTGCCTGGGAGGCTGAGACAAAAGAACTGTAGGTTTGAGGCCAGCCTCGAAAACTTAGTAAGACATTGTTTCAAAATAAAATTAAAAATATACAGGTCAGGAGTACAGCTAAGAGGTAGACCTTCCCTGGGTTCAATACCCAGTAGCCCCCACATATAGGTTAATAATATGTTTCTTTGGGTATTTTAAGAATTAAATAAAATAATATAAAAAGTCTAATAAAATATAAAATAAAATGTCTAATAGTATTCCATGAAATGATAATTTTTTTCAATTTATAAAGCAAGTATCCAGTCAAGGCACAACACACAGTACAAATGTTAAAAAATATCAGGTGCAAGTAGTTGTGTAAGTAACCTTAGTATAGTATCTGGTAATCATCAGCAACCTTTGAAACATACAAAATGTATTTCAATCTCAAATACATTTTCCATTAACAGAAAAGAAAATTTAATTAATTGTATGTTATGAAAAGCTTTATTTTTGTATTAATTATTTTTTATTTTTATTGCTCACAACTTTAGATTTTCAAATTTTATCTGAATATTGTTTTAGGCCTATCCTCCAAAATTACTTTCTAGGTTAATATTAGTAATACTATATATTTTAGCAGTGCTTTTGGAATTCTCTTTTCAAATATTTCAAAGGCTATAACTGTCCCACTGAATATATCTAAATCTCCTTTCTCTTTCAGGATTAGTCTCCAAAACTTACAAACCTTGTTTTCAGATATTTATAATATTCACTAAATATATATTTTACTCTTATTATGCTGATTTCCTTCTCTAAACATATCTTGAGTATTCCTACATTCTTTGCTTCAGACAAAGAATTCTGTAATGGGTAGGATGGGCTATTGTGTATGGATTAGTATCTCCACAAAAAGTAACCTGCTCCACACTCTTATCTGTTAGATGAAGTTCTACCTTTTCCTCATAATCCAGGTCAAATGTGATATTATAAACAAAGGTTTCTTTAATTATCCTAAAATGGAAATCTCTTACTTCTCCTCTGAATTCCATGTCTCTTTCTCTCTTTAGAGAACTTTAAAAAGAGATTAAGTAGCCGGGGCATGGTGGCACACCCTTGTAATCCCCGCCCTTGGAAGGCGGAGACAGGAGGATTGCTCAGGTTCAAAGCCAGCTGTGCTGTGTTAAGAGACCCTGTTTCCAAATAAAAATATAAAATAGGTCTGGGAGTGTAGCCCGGAGGTAGAAGGGCTTCCAGGAACCCCAGTACCACCACCACCAAAAAAAAAAAAAAAAAAGAGAGAGATTAAGTGATAGATTTGTGATAGATGATAGATTGATAGATAGATGATAGGTAGATAGATAGATATTGTCTTGGTCAACATTCTCACTGCTAAAATCCAGAATGACCACACAATTTTGATAAAGGAATATTTATTTGCTTATAGCTTTTTTTGAGATTTTGGGGTTCAGTTCATGTCAAGCCTCATCTGAGGCACCCACAGCATGGCCATAGTAAGTAGATAAAAGGACAAAGCAAGGGCTCTGCTCTCACATCCTGGAGGTTGGAAGCAGAAGAGAGAAATAAGGAAAGAGATTCAAAGACAAAAGCACAGTTCCTAAGGCCACACACCCTGGGACCTACTTTCTCTAGGCACACTCCACTCACCTAGGCTACCACCCAGTAAACTTATTAGGATAGATTATCCACTGATGAGATTACAACCCTCATGACTTTATTGCATCATATATGAATATTAATATATATTTTTCAGGGGATATTCTATAACTATAATACATAGATAGGCAATTTATTAAAATTTGCATGTTCTAGCTGGGTGTGGTGGCATGCTTGTAATCCCAGCATGTGGAAGGCTGAGACAGGAGTTTCGCAGTTCAAGGACAGCCTTAGCTACTTAGTGAGGCCCTTGGCAACTCAATGAGACCCTGTTTTAAAATAAAAATGAAAAAAATGGAACTGGGGTTGTCACTCGGAGATAGAATGACTCTGGGTTCCAGTACCACACACACACACAAAATCGCATGTTCTATCTTTATATTAGTTTACTTCTTCACATGTGTTTAGTTCCTGGCTGTAGTGGCCTCATAGGTAAGAGCTCTGTTTTCTTCATTTTTTTGACAGCGGGAATACCTAGTGTTCTTGATAGTTTCCTTTGCTGTACAGAGCTCTTCAGTTTAATACAATCTCATGGAGAAAAAGAGTGATAGGAGGAAATCTACATGAAGAAAGAGAAACCATAGATGAGAAAATAAGGAAGGAGGAGGAGGAAGAGAGTGAGATAGGAATTGGGGAAGGGCTAAATGAGTGATGTGTACATGTATGCCTCTACTATCTTATACTATACTCCATTAAGATGTATGACCACTTTTCTAAGGAGTCTCCACATTGATCTCCATAGTAGCTGAACTAGTTTGACCTTTCACCAACAGTGTAAAAAAGTTCCTCTTTCCCTACAACCTCGCCAGCATTTGTTGTTACGTGACTTCTTTATGCTTGCCACTCTGATTGGGGTTAGATGGAATCTCAGCATAGTTTTATTGCATCTCCCTGATGGCTAATGATGTTGAACATTTTTTTCATGTATCTAATGGCCATTTGTATCTTTTCTTTTGTGAGGTGTCTTTTTAATTCAGTTGCCCATTTAGATTTTTTAAATATTTTATTGGTGCATTGTAGTCATACATCTTAATGGGATAAAAGGTGGTAGAGACATACATGCACACATCACTCAGTTAGCCCTTACCCAATTAACATCCCATTCCCTCACCCCCTCTTTCCCATAGTTGGCTTAGTGATTGACTTTGATGTGTTTAAGTACATCATGTACTTCAGAGAGTTTTCCTCTTCCTCTCTCCCTTAGGTTGCCTTATTTTCTCATCTATAGAATCTCCTTCTTCATCTAGAGTTCTTCCTGTTACCCATTTTTCCTAGCTTTTGCATATTAGGGAAAGCATCTGATTTCTTATTTTTTGTGACTAATTTCACTTAGTATAATGCCCTCCAGTTCCATCCATTTCCCTTTAAATGATATAATTGTGTTTTTTATGGCTGAGTAAAATTCCATTGTGTACATATCCCACAGTTTTGTAATCCGTTCATCTGTTAATTGACATCTTGGCTGGTTCCATAGTTGCACATTTCTTGATTGGGTTGTTTTGCTAGTATAGAGTATTTTGAGCTCGTTTTATATTCTGAATGTTAACCCTCTATCAGAGTGGTGGCTGGTAAAGATCTTTTCTCATTCTCTAGGCTTTCTCTATAGGTTCTTCATGGTTTCCTTTGATGAGCAGAAACTTTTTAGTTTAATGCTATCCCACTTGTTAATTCTTACTTTAATTTCCTATGCTTTGAAGGTCTTGTTGAGAAAGTTACTGCCTGTGCCTATATGTAGGGGTTGACCTTAGAGAACTACAGTAACATATGCACACACATGTTCATAGCAGCACAATTCATAATAGCCAAAATATGGAACCAACCTAGGTTTCCATCAACAGATGAATGAATTGAAAAATTATGGGAAATATACAGAATGGAATTCTACTCAGCGATAAAGAAGAATGAAATCATATTATTTGCCAAAAGATGGAAAGACCTGGAGAACAATATATTAGGGATATAATATTAGGGATACCAGAGGGACTCCAGATAATGGAGGAGAAACATCAGCAAGGCTAGAAAGGAAAGGTAGGAGAGGAAGAAGGCTGAGGTTGATTAATCGAGGAGCTACATTCAAGTATGTATATAAGTGTGAATGTAGCATGGTCAACCTGGATACTCATTGTTGGGAGAGTTGTAAAGGGAAGAGATGGGGGCAACAAGTACTGTGTGAATGTATGAAATTTTCAATATTATCCACATAAAATAAAAAATTAAAAAACAAAACAACAAAACAGTTGTATGATCACAATGCACCAACAAAAAAGAAGAAAAAAGGGAATTAAAAATGAAATACCTAGTGTTAAGATTAAATGATGTATTTCTGAATTCTTATTTCTGATAAGATTATCTCATGAGAATAAATACTTTTAAAAATTAAGAAATTAAGAAGAAGGAGTAAAGAAACAAGGTGTGTATGTGTCTCATGATGAGCTTAGAGTGCTGGAAGAAGAAAGAGAATACAAAAAGGGCAGATTCTTAGCAAAATCAACACAAGCACAATAAACAGATGTACATGTACATGGAAAAGATGTAATTTCATGTTCTTTGCTAATAAGCACTCAGCACCTTTAGAGAACAGTGACAGTGATAATGAAAAAGAGAAAAATCACTTGTTTCCACGTGCAAAGTCTTATACTCTAATCTGTCTTTTTTCTTTAGTGTTACAATGGTTTTAGTACTGGATTTGTTTTATGTGTTCTTCTTGTGGATTGTATTTATACATCACAGTGAGATTCAAAGTGATACAAACACAGCACTTGGTGTGCTTCATAAATTTTCTACACTATGCTGTAATAGTATACCTTTCCTCACAGAATGGCAATAGCACTTCACTCAGAAGTATTCAGAGCCTTCTTGTGACCTCCTAAATCAATCACAAGCTCTAGTTAATTGTTCAGGATCTTTGATCTGGTACCTTTCAAAGTCAATGTCTGCTATTCTGATGTCGCTATTGAAAACTGTAGCCAAACTAGAGTGCTTCCATTTTCTACACATGACCTCGTCTTTCCAATGTCACACACGTCTCATATTCTTTGCTCTGACTAGAATACAACACCTATCTTCTCTTTATTCCCTCAAACCTTCATCACTATTTATGCAATAAAATTCTACTCGTGTACTTCAAAGCATTATTGAAGTATCTATTTGTCCTTGAAGACTTCCAGATTTATAACATATCACAAGTAAGGTTTGATCTCTTCTTTGTACACAAAAGATGATGTCAGTGCTTTATAGAAATTATTGAATTCTGATTGTTTGCCCAGTTTTTATAGTTTCCTGGTTTTTATATTTTTAAAGACTTGGAGTATGCATGTAAAAATGTTGCATAGTTAATGAACCCAAAATTTTCTTGAAATTTACTCATGAAGGGTAGGGACTAGCTTCATGATAAAGCCCCAGTAAAATTAACAAAGCACTATTTTTATGTAAAATAGTAGAAAATATAATTTATTTTTGTCCTGGGTATTGAACCCAGCAGCACTGTATCTCTGAGATACACCCCTCTGCTCTTATTTTTTATTTTGAAACAGTCTCATAAGTTGCTGAGGCTGGTCTCAAATCTGTGCTCCTCATGTCTCAGCCTCTCAAGTACTGGAGTTACTTGAGAGGCTGCTCCCAAGTAGAAAGCAGAATTTAATTGAGAAGTTTACTTGAAGTATGCTAAGCTGGAGTTTGTAGCAAATGTATAGATTTGTAAATTTCATTTACCTAAGACTGGCAAATGTCAGAAAATCAATAGCATAAAAAATAAACATCAATCAAATTATTTTGTAATACAAACAAATATTTTCAGAGTAAATGACTGCCTTTACTACACCATTCACTAAATATTTCAGGATTTCTAGTATCTAATTAATGGTTCCCAGAAAAAAAAATATTAACAATCTTTGACTAAAATTTTTATAGCTGAATATCTCAAATTCTCTACCAATGCTGAGCATTGTAGCAGACACCTGTAATTCTAGTACTTGGGATGGTGAGAAAGAAGGATTACAGGTTTGAAAACAGCCCCAGCAGCTTAATAAGGCCCTCAGCAACTTAGCATAACCCTGATTGAAAAAAAAAAAATAGAATAGGGCTGACGTGTAACTCAAAGGTTGGTGCCCCTGGATTCAATCCCGAGTACAAAATAAAACTATGAAAATGTAATTGCTAAATTTTATTTTTGCCCAACAGAAACCTTAAATCTCACACTTTTGGGCATTTCATAATTTGTCAAGCCCAAATTTGTCTATTCTACCCATTTATTTGAATGCATATATTTGGAACTCCCAAAATAAACACGTATGAAATGAAAAAAAAGTTATTGCTTCTCTCTTGCATCCCCCCAAAAGAGTATTAATTCATGACAAAATTAAATTTCAAGAAACAATTAGAAAAAGATATATAATAGCATAAAAGTCAGCATAAAGCACTAAAAAATATTTGTAAAGGGTTTTTGTTCAAATTGTCTCATATTCAGTATACCAAATATAGGGTCAACACACTTTTAATTATTATTTTTATTTGAGCTGTTTTAATATCTGTTCTTCTTATATATAGTATATGATTTGGTTTAATCTCAGAAAAAAAAAACTCTATAGAACCGTCAACTGCAATCTCTATTCTTTAGCAGAAATTACTGTAGCACACACAATGATTTTTTATAAAATAAGGTGGTAACAAGATGTAGACAATTAAGCCTCATCAAGAAAATGTCAAGCTGATTTTCTTCGCAAGTAATTTAATTCACAAAATAAAAATTTCTATATTTCACTTCAAATTGTTTTAACCTTTAACTTCAATGGATAGCGAATAGCATTCTGAGTTTATATTATTATTTATAAATCATCATCATACATAGGCCTGAAATGAATGCAGTGAATGAAATGAGATACTACCTAAAATAGAGAAACAAGAAAAGAAGAAATGTGTGACCTTGTTTCAACTAATAACTCATTGTATGCATTGGGACAGATTTCAGCCCTCCCACCCTCAACTTTCATACAATAGATGTGGGAACAACAGCAAGGCAGCTCCTTCCTTCTGCAGACTGTTCAACAGCAAAATCCTGTTAGTATTCATGGTGCTGAAGTGCTATAATTAGAATTTGCTGGAAGCAAAATTACAGTGATAAATAATTATATTTTTTCTACTAACAGCACATGTGGGAATACAATAGAGATAAACACAATGAGAGTGGGAGAGAGAGACAGAGCACTTTTTCTATCTCACATCTCTGATAAAAGCTGCACCAGAGACAGGCAGTGAACTTAGTATGCAAGTAGTAACTCACTCCCAGGAACCCAGAGCTCTCCAGTTTGTCAGTGTCTAAAAAGAAAGAGTCCCTAGCATTCTTAGAAAATCAATGACAGTGTCATGTTAAATGCTCCTTCATGGGTTATTACAGGTCAGTCCAAGAATCCCTTTATCCTCATTCCCCTGTCGCTTTGCTATTTTCTCTCCCAGTTCTTAGTTTCTTTATTGGCACAACGTGATTAAACAAACAACAAAACTCTGAGACAAATGCAGGTGGATTAGCTGGGCAAACATAGAATACAACATGACCTAGAAATAAATAGTACAGTGGATGATATATAGAATGTGTTTTCCCAAGGAAAAGATAATAGACAAAGGTTGAATGGATGGCTATATAAAAGTATTTTGTCAAAATTACTCAGAGTTGTACTACAAAAATAGAAGGCTTTTTTTCAAAAAAGATGTGATGTCCACTCATAGAAATACCCCCCATGACCACTTTTGGATCTGTCCAGTGCTCCAGCAATTCCTCACTCTTCCCCTTTATAAACTTCAATGACCAGAAAGCCTGTCTAACCTAAAAGTCAAACCTGCCTGAATATGTTCATAGGGCTGGAATCTTGGACTCAAGGTAGAACCAACATTTTACACAATTACAAGCATGAACAAAGGTAAATTAAATCAGTGGTCAACTATGTGGCTTTAGGGGCATGGGTCTCCCTTTAAATCTCTGTGCTGGTTGAGAAAACATTTTATGCAGATTTACACATAAGCCTTGTGTGGAAAAGGCCTATTAAGTAAAGATTATTTGTGCATATCAATTAGGTAAAACTTAGGCTTATAAAACAATTCTTTTTTGTTGTGGAAAAGGTGGGGGCAGGAGATGTGCATGTGCATCTGTGTGCTGGGTGGTAGAAGAGAGCAGAGAATGGGAAAATAGAATATAAGATATATCACTGGAAATTTTATATGAAACTAAAAGAATGATATTTTGTGACCTACCCATTGAATAGTAGAAACTTGTCTGGTACCTTCTTCAATCTCTTAAGATATGAAAATTTTGAGTGATGGTTATTAGATAATGAGGTCAATACTTTTTTTTAATGGCATCAGTGATGAGAGGCCTGAGAAAGAGACCTCATCCTCCTTCAACCATGTGAGAATATAATGAGACATTAACCTCTGTAAATCAGAAATTGGGTCCTCCCTAAATACTGTATCTGCTGGAATCTTGGACTTCCTGGCCTCAAAAACTATGAGAAATATTTTTTTTCTGTTCTTCTAGAGCTATCAGCTCATACTATTTTGTTATAGCAGCATGCATAGACTAAGGCAATCTATTAGGACTCAAATGTATAAAGTAATTCAGACTCTTGCAGAATGGGAAAAATTTCTCTGTTTGAATTGCAAGATAGAAGACCCTCCATTATGACACTTTGAAGCTGCCAAATTTGAGGTTGGTTTAGGTAAAAGAATCTTTGAAAAATCAAGACTCGGCAGGAATAAGAGTGCTGTGGACCTTGACTTCCATGAAAAATGTAGGCTGATCATACAGGAGTAAGACCTATACCACCTCTATAAACACCTGTCTTGAATACTATTATGTTTTCTATTGAACAATTACTTCTAATATACTTTAAAAGTATAGATGCTGAAATGATGTACTTGTATCTGATGGAAATTTTACTTTAAATTATATAATTTTCTAAATAATATAAGAAACTACATAAACTTGTTTCCTTTTTTGTCACTGTAAGCAAAAACCTGACAAGAACAACTTGGAGAAGGAAAAGTTTATTTGGCTTGTGTTTTCAGAGGCTCTGTACATGGTTAGTTAACTTCAAGGCAGAAACTGCAGCAACAGGGCATGTGGTAGAGAAAAGCCTCTCTCAAATCATAGCAGCCAGAAACAGAAAACAAGAGGAGGGGAATGAAGACATATATCGTTCCCAAAATCATGCTGTCATGACTCACCTCCTCCAGCCATGACATACTTCTGAACCTTGTTATATTGGAGGCCATGATTGTAATACATGAACCTTTGGGAGCATTCCAAACCCAAACCATAATCCCAAGCCATTGCCTGAAACAATTAACATGGAAATAGCATTGAAGGTTGAAAAAAAGAGAAGGGAAATAAGATCATCATCTAAGATAGTGGAAGTATGGCTGAATTTGGAAATTAAATTTCATTGCTTTACAACATTAGAAGACTATTTGAAGATCTTGGTCATGATTTATAACATTGATGGTGCATTTTTCTCAAAACATCTTCAGCTATGTGGACCTACATGTGAAATAGCCAAAAAGTAAGATTTAAATGGAGTTAGGAGTATATCTCACCATTTATGTTAAAATTCAACAGAAAGACTATAACATTGAGACTCAAATTGGATATTTTCAGGGTTTTTTTCTGAGTTTCATTATTACTTATCCAAATGGATATTTTCAAATTAATCTCTCTCCCTCTGTTTTTCATAAACCCTGCCCAACAAAGTACCCAGTACAATTTAAAATAACGTTTCTTTGTTTTTTGTTATTCCCTTCTTTGAAATTATATACATAAAACATTAGGGAACAGGTACCATATTTTATTCACCATTCTATTTTTGGATCCTAGCATAATGACTAGCACATAGCAGATACTTGATGCCATATATATACATTTACGGAGTGAAACAGTGAACTAAAAAATTAATATAAAAAGTAAATAAACGAGGAATAAAAAAACTATGGTTGCAAAATGCAATTTTGTCATCATTAAGTAGTCTCCTTATACCTTATCTCTTGACCTAGATAGTAGTAAAATCAGGCATAAAGCCCTCTTCTATCTTTTCTGTGACCTCTCCTCAGTCACAACATCAAGATATTACATAAGCCATTTTTTACTAGGCATGAAGTAGCTTTCTAAATTTTGAAATTTTGGGGAATACAAGCTCTTCAGAAACACTAATATGAAAATTTACCCTCACTGGATTGGAGAATTCTGGTTTAACATAGGCTGGCTGAAAAGCCTGCTATGGGTGTCCCGTAAGATAATCTGTCCTATTTCAGCCCCACCAAGAGCAGGGTAGCAATCTTTCTTAGCTGTTTCTCTTGGCAGAGTTCCAAATACAACTCTGAGTTAAAGCTGTGGGTGACTTTTCCAAATTATCTACTTCTCATGATAGATAACCTGCAAAATGTAGGGAACTTCTTTTTATACATTTTTATGTACACAGATGTACTTATTTTTATTTGCTATCCTTATTCCTTTCCCCCATATTCTCTTTAACTTTATTTCTTTCTTCTATCTTTCTACACTGCCTGGTAGGTGTTTGTTTGCTCTCTACTCTTGGATACTAAAACCATAGTCATATATATATATATATATATATATATATGTATAATATATATATTATATATAATATATAATATATATTTAGTACTGAGGATCAAACCCAGGGGTATTCTACCTTCCAGCTACACCCCCTGCCCTATTTTTATTCTTTAGTTTTTGAAAGAGGGTCTCACTGAGCTGCAAAGGGCCTCATTAAGTAGCTGAGGCTGTCTGCGAACTGTGATCCTCCTTTCTCAGTCTCCCAACTGCTGGGATTACAAGCATGCACCACCACACCTGGCTTTAATGTATTTTTTATTATTTAAAACTTGCATTAGCTTAGCCAGGCCCAGCTTTTCAAATATATGTAAGAAATATTTTATCAAGTATTAAATTGGCACATTTACAAACATAATTGGAGAAAAAATCAATTATTAAAAATTAAGAAATCTTTTTTTATTTTATCTAATTCCTGTTAAGTGTGTTTTCCACACTGTTTTGAGGAAAATTCCCACCTTGCTATATAAAAATAATGTACTAGTTAGTTTTGTGTTACCATAATGAAATATCTGACAAACAGGCTACTTATAAAGTAAATAGAGGTTTATTTGGGCTCATAATCTCTGGAGGTTCTAATCCAAGATCAGGCAGCCTCATTGGTCTGCGTACCTTCTAAGGATGCTATATCAGGATGAGATCATGTGTCAGAGATAAATGTCACCTCTTGAACCAAGAAGCAGAGAGAAAAAGAGAAAGGGGGTGAGTTTCCACACTCTCCCTTGAGGCATGCTCCCTGATGTTCTAAGCACTTCCCACTGGATCCCACTTCCTAAAAGTTTATAGCATCTCTCTCAAACCATCAGCCTGTATACTAACTCTTCTGATATAGACTTTTGAGGAACACCCACCCAAAGCATAACAATTAACAATACAAATTTTGTTGTTAACAAAGAACTTTGGTACGTGTTAAGCATTAGTACTATATACTGAAAATGTAGAAGACTTAAGACATAACTCTGGGCCATAGAACATGTTGAATTTACCTGAATTGTTTCATTTGAAAGTATAGCCTGATATGAGCTTTATTTCCTTGAAATTTACACTTCTTTTCTATGGGATATGGCAAAATTAGTTTCCAACAGTCTAGTCAGTAATGGCTTACTGATTCTATTCCTAGAGCAACTCAAGATTGAAGTACACTTTGGCCTAGTTATCCATCATGAGTCAAGTCAGAGAAATCCAAAAACCAAACTCATCTAGATAATTGCTCCAAATTTCTATTTGCCTTTGGTATGTGGATACACTCTATAAAATATTTTGTAAGGGGTTATTTATTTAATTTTAAAGCAGCTGATTCCTAGGATAAATTTAATAAAAAGTGATTTGTCATCACCATTGATTCGTGGTAAGTAGTTATGCTGAGAGTTTGGCACTATATACTAGCTGTTAAATTTTTTTCAGAACTTATGATTGTTACCTTCAGGAATTTATTCACTGAAATGTGACATGAAGAAAAACTATTCAGAATTGGATGAATGATTCAGAAACAGTAATGGCTTATGCAGTTTTTAAGAAGATTACATTAGACAGGTAAACAAATGTACCTGGGTTACATCTTCATGAGAAAGGCTTTAAAAATATATTCACAGCAATTATTAAGAATGTGTGAGTTAAGTGTGTTTGCTTTGAACTCTCAAATTATTTAAATAATTATATCCAGAAAAATGCAAATTAATTTATTCAAACACTTCTCTCCATTGAATTTTATTACAGGGGTAATTAACTACAATAAAATATATTAGGCATGGTTCTGATTCATTATCTCTCATTAAATCACTGTAGGACCTTAAATTATGCTCTGGGTCATATTATTCTTGATATTCTAATCAATTTCTATAGAGAACAAATAAGCTTTGAGCTCCTTTTAGGGTCCAATGTGATCACAACTGTATGGTCTTTAGTTTACCAGACAATGGAAAGCAAAACACAAAAATGGAATATATATATATATATATATATATATATATATATATATACTATGTAAATATACATATATAATTTTTTATTGGTGCAGTGTAGTCATACCTCAATGGGGTATAAGATGGTAGAGGCATACATGCATGTATTACTCATTTAGCCCTTCCCCATTAAAGGGATAGAAGTATAACTGACTTTTTGTATAAACTACTTCACAGATTTTAGGGGATTAGAAAACTGAATCCAAAAGTAAGTTAAAAGTACTAGAGGAACAAGATTAAGCAAAATAATAGAAAAATAGAAAACACCAGGAGTCTCTCTCTCTACCAGACAAAAATTACACAGGCGGAATCCATCTGTTGTAACTGTTACGGGACTCTGGAATCTTTTGAAGTCTTGCAACTTGCAGATGAAAGTTTGGTCAGAAAATTGCAGTTAATTTTAGTTCATTATAATTTTTATCAATTGGAAACAGTTACATGCCTTCCAACCCTCTCCCCCTTGCACTGGTCCCGTAGAGGGCACTCATGTACATGTTCCTGTAGCTGCTAACATGAGACCTCTGGACTCGAAACTGATAAAAAAGAACTGTATCTTCCAAATTATTGGGTGTGTTGATCAGCTTTTTGTTAATATAACAAAATATCTGAAATCATTAGTTTATAAAAAGAAAAAGGGTTTTGGCTCAATATTAGATCTTATGTCCATGGTCAGCTCGTCTATTTGCTTTTGGGCTTATGGCAAAACAGCATATCATGGTGTAAACCAACTCATGGCAGTTAGTAAACAGAGCTAGAAAGAGGCTGAGGCCCCCAGATCCTCTGCAAGTACACTGTGCTCCAATTCTTAAAGTTTGTGCCCTCTCTCAATAGTTTCACCAGCTGTGGGCCAGACATTTCTTTAAAATATGGGTTTTAGGGGACACTTATCCCAATCACCATGTTGGGCAACCACCTTCCGATCACACAATGCTATGTTTGATTACAGATGTGCAGGTGTAGGTACAGTTATCCATTGCTGTGCTCCTTTAAATCTTACAAGTTTCTGACCATCCAGCAGAATCATCTGAGTAAGTGTGCTACTACTACTTCAGAACTACACAGGACATGCTAAAGAGGATCCTGCATATTGAAATGAAAGAATACTAGACAAGAACCCCAAACCATATGAAAAAAATAAAGAGGATAATAAAGACAAATGTAGGAACAATAAAAGCTAGTATTATTTTCAGTTTGGTTTGAAGCTCCACATTTTGTTTTCTGAGTAAAGATAATTTAAAACAATAATTTTAAAACAATATGTTATATTTTAGTCATAATGCATAATATAAAGTTTTATGATATCAGTAACTAAAAGAAATAGAGATGGAGCTATAAAAGAATAGCATTTTATATTTTATTGAAGATAATATGATATAAACTCAAATTAGAACATCAAAACTTTACAATGTTACATGTAATCCCCATAACAACCACAAAGAAAAAGCTGTAGAATATAAAGAAAAGGGAATGAGGAGTGAGTTCAGTATTTCATTTAGGTCTTTTAACCATTCTGAATTAATGGTGTTAGGTAAGAATCCAACTTTATTCTTTTGCAAATGAATATTCAATTTTTCTATCATCAGTGAAAAAATGGTCATTGCGCCATCACATTATCTTGCCCTCTGTCTTGAAAACCATTTATACATATATGTGAAGGTTTATTTTTAGGCTTTCTATTCCATTTTAATGGCCTATATATCTATATTTATGTCAGTACCATACTGTTTTGATTACTGTTGATTTATGATTAGTTTTTAAATCAGGAAGTATGAATCCTTCAGCTCTGCCTTTTCTTTTTAAGATTATCTTAGCTACTCAAGATGCCCTGAAATTCTATGTGAATTTTAGGATAGATTTCTCTGTTTCTGTACAACACATAATTGGAAGTTTGAAAAACATCACACTGAACCTGAATTTGGATAATATATCTTAACAATATCAAGTTTGCTATTCCTCAAGCCTTAAGGAGAGGCAAACGCTAATTGCCCTGATTTGATCAATATACAGTATTAGAAAATTCATATTTAGTTATTTTACTATACCTCTTAAATATGTACAAATAAAATAAATTTTTGAAACAGTTTCAATAAGTTGCAGAGGGCCTCACTAAGTAAATGCAGCTGGCCACAAACGTGCAATCCTCCTGTCTCAGCCTCCCAAGTACTGGAATTACAAGTGTGTGCCACCATGCCTGGCAAAATAAAATAGTTTAATACTGAAATTATGTATTTAACTCAAGATTATACAATAAAACCAGATGTCTCATCCTTTGTAAAAAAAAAGTGAAGCTGGCTATAATAATGGTAGAGAATACTGGTCGTAATAGTATCAACATTTATCTAATATCTGAAGGTGCCATCTGCTTTAAAAAGGAAAGAAATATTATCTCATGCAACTTCAGTTTTTATCAACATGTATTATCACTGTAAACACTTCTAATATATGCTATTTGTAGTTATTTAAAACCATTCTACTGATTTTATCAATTAGCTATTTTGATAGGTATATTATTCCCAGATACATTCAAAATTTTCCAAATTCTTCCCTTTAGTAACTTGTTGGAAGGCAAGTCATTTTCTTTACCTTTTCATATGTTCATCATTTTTAACCACACTGATGGTCTTAGTTTCTTAAAGAAGAAAACTTTCCTTCTGCCTAGATTGCTATTCTGGCCAGCATTCTTACAGCTATAATCTAAAAGATTGACTGCATAACTTAGAGAAAAGAAGATATATTTTCTTATGGTTTTGGCTTCAGTCTATACAATGCCAGGGACTTTGGGTCTCAGGACATAAAGGCAGGAAGCAGAGAGAGGAAGAACACATGGGCTGTGTTTCTTATGGAAATAGGAAGAAAGAGAGAGAAAGCAGAGGAAGAGGATCCATTTATGATCCCCAAGGCCACAGACCCCCAGGAACACACCTCTGCAGCCAGATAAATCTATTACAATGGACTTATTCACAGTTGAGATTATGACTCAACTATAGCAACCCTGATGAACTCTTTAAGTGACATTTTACATCTAACTATAACAATTGCCCTTCCCTTACATATGAACAGATTTACTCCCTTGCTTTATTAATCTCTGGTACATATCAGACCACTGAACTCTTCCCTAATAAACTTTAGAAAAAGAATTCTGTACTTCTACCAGAACCCTCATCACTGTCTTTACATTATTATTAATGGAAAACATTGTATACTAAAACACATTAATTTCCTTACTTCTTATTGTCCGTCTCCCAGTTTGACCAGGGCCCATTGAGGGCAGGAACCTGGTTCTGTGTAACCTCTTGTCTGATGCAGAGTGAGCAGGGATTCAATAATGATTTATTTGACAACTGATGAGCCACAGAATGCATAAATATGGCAGAAGGCTAACTCTTTCAGCTGTTAGTATTTCAGAAAAAGGACACTTTCTTAAGGCTAGGACTTTTCATGCATAAAGCATCATAACAACATGTTTAGTAGAAAAGCATTCAAGTGGAAGTAAGTTCACTTAGAAATGTGCAATATCTTCTAGAGCTAAAGTAGGGAGTTTGCAGTATTGATGACTGACAATGTTACAGATGGAACCTTTGCATAAGACAGTGAATGAAACAGAACCAACTGCAATAAGCTAGCTCATTTGCAGTTTGTTGTTTTCATAAAACATACCCATCAATCAACTGAAACCAGCTGCTCAATTTTCAGAAGTGATGGGTGAAATTCTTTACTGAAAAGGATAATAAACTCAAGACAAAAATACATGTGAGCCTATAATTCAGACTCGTCTTGCTAGGCTTTCATGCAATGAACACTGAATATTTATTTTTCCATTTTACTTAAGAATTTGTCTATGGTTTTACTAATCTTCATGGTTCAAAGGAAAAAGAAATTTTGTTTTTGAAGCTTTCATATTCTGTTTATGACATATGGATATATATATATATATATATATATATATATATATATATATAGTAATCCTGGAGGAATTGTTTTCAATTTTAAAATACAATTTTAATCACAAGAACACAATGCCAGTTACTACTCACTGATTTGACTCAATTCACACCTACATCTAAGTATAAACTACATGATTTACAGGCCCCCATAACGCAATCATGCTTAGTGTTCTCACTATTCCTAAGTGCTTGCCAACCACTTTTAGTGTACTTTTCGTATAGCTCTTCGTCACACTCTAGATTCCTTAGGGATTTAGGATTTACAGAACAATTTTCTATAACCAACTATTATGTTCAAAGCAGCACAATTTCTCTTTGTGTGACTTGAAAATATTTCAGCCAACTTTGTCAGTAATATATATTTTTTTGCATTACTGAGTATAGAACCCAGGGGCATTGCTCCTATGAGATACACCCCAGTCCTATTTTTTAGTCTTTTTATTTTTTGAAACAGGGTCTCATTGAGTTGTAAAAGGTCTACTATGTAGCCGAGGCTGTCCACAAACCACTATCCTCTGGTCTCTGCTTCCTGAATGCTGGGATTACAAGCATGAGCCACCATGCCCGGCTTGTCCGTAATATTTGATCACAGTTATAGCTCTAAGATTCTTCTTTCTAAAACGACTTTTCTTATCCACAGTTGTGTGAGTAGAAATTACATTGTTAGTTCTGTGCCTTGATTTATATTTAAATGGCATAGTAAATATATCTGCCAAATGCATTCAGAACCAAAAGAAATCTATTTCTTTATCCCAGACTTGAATTAGAAATACATTAGCCACTTTCTTCTGCTATAGATCAATTCCTACCATTAGGAGACATTATTTTTTTTTGTAATGGGAAACCTAAATTTGCATTTTTACTAAGATAAATCACTCTACAATGTTGATGGCCCTTGATCTAAAATTGGACATATTATGTTCATTTCAATGCATAGGCAGCAGATCCACCTTCTGCCTAACCTCTATTTTAAGAATTGTTGGGTTTTAGAATAAATGGATCTACTAAAGTGGGTCTGAACTCTTTCTGCAAGATTTGTTCATCTGAAGGAATGCAAAGATGTGCCTTGAATTGGTATTGTATTTTACCTGTTAGTTTAACATCTCTCCTGTGAAAAAATGATTGTCCTCAAAACAAAGCATGCCTTTCTTGCACTGGAACCAAGCAAGATGTCTATTAACAGATGAATAGATTATAAAACTATGGGATATGTATACAATGTAATTTTTCTCAGGTATAAGGAGGACAAAATTATATCATTTTCAGGGAAATGGAAATGGATGAATTGAAAAACATTTGTTAAGTGAAATTAGTCAGTCACAAAAAGTAAATCAGATGCTTTCTATAATATGCAGAAGCTAGGGAGAAAAAAAGTTCACAAGAGGAACTCTAGACAAAGAAGGAGAAACTTTAGATGAGCAAACAAGGTGACCTACCTTAAGGGAGAAGGGAGAAAGGAAGAGGGAAATGCCCTAATGTACATGATATACATTCACAAACATGTCAAGGTCAATCATTGTGCCAAACATGAGGAGGGAGGGGAAAGTAATGGGTGGAATTGGGGACGGGCTGAGTGAGTAATGTGTGCATGTATGCCTCTGGCATCTTGTACCCTATTAAGATTCATGAGTACAATGCACAAATAAAAATAATTTTAAAAAATCATCAGGCCTTAGCATTCAATGAATTTCAGTGTTTATGTGATATCAAATAAGCTAGGCATGGTGGCATACAACAGTAATCTCAGTACTTGGAAGACTGAGACATGAGGATTCCAGGTTTGAGGACAGTACACAGTATTTTAGTGAGACATTGTTTAAAAATAAAAAAAGAGTCAGGCATGGTGGCACACGCTTGTAATCCCCACGCTTGAAAGGCAGAGACAGGAGGATCGCGCAGGTTCGAAGCCAGCCGTGCTGGCTTAAGAGACCCTGTTTCCAAATAAAAATATAAAATAGGTCTGGGTGTGTAGCCCGGAGGTAGAAGGGCTTCCAGGAGCCCCAGTACCACCATAAATAAATAAATAAATAATAAGTAAATAAATAAATGAATGGAAGTATATTTCAGATGTAGAATACCCCTGTGTTTAATCCTCTGTATAAGAAAAACAATGATAATAATAATAATATTGAACAAATAATTTATGCAGGGGAAAAAGAATGAACAAAGTTGCAAATATGTAAGAGTGCATGGAATTTTGGGGAATAAAAATGGTTGTCTGGTCTGTTGTTCAGTCATTCATATTCATAGATTCAGAGAGATTAAAGGACATAGCTAACAATTTTCATATATTCTAGTGGGTCAGAGATCAGTGGCCCTCGAAAGTGAGTGTCTCTAAGAGTAACCAAGTAGTTTGTTAAACATAATATTTGAAATCTATGCACAGATGTTCTCATTCAGTATTTCTGACGTGGAGTAAAATACATGCAATATTCGAAAAGCACCTCAGAAGACTGTGATTCAGATAAATATCACCCTTAGGTTCAGTTCCTCAAGTCAGAGGCTACCCAGGCTTTCTTTGCTGTGTCTTTTACAAGGCTTTTAAGCTCCCTTTCAATGCTTAGGATTGGCTGGATTGGCAGAGTGGTATGTAGCAAGGTTCACTGGGCTTCCTTCCTAGTCTCTCTTTGCAAGGTCCTCTTATATTCATCCATAGTCAAGAGTTCAACACATGCCCAAGGATCTCAAGGGCTTATTCCTATGGGGCTTTCCCATGGCTTCAATAATTCCATAAAGGGATTATGTGAAGTAGGCTATCATAATAGAATTGGCACATTAATGTAAGGTGACACATCAGACTCAGGACAAGCTCAGCCCTCCCGGCTAACCATTACGGTGACACATGGGCCTGAGACATGATTAGACTTATGCCCCAGCTCTCATTCCTTTGCTAGCCCTTACCATTCTGCACTTGTCTACATCACCTGGATATGCCAGAGATGGTGGCAGCATCCTCTGTATCTCTAATTACTGGAACCAAGAAAGATCTGCCATTTCCTCTACCAGCTGTGTGCTGTGAGGCAGGCAGTGTTTTGTGGATAGACATGTATCAATCCATGTCAATGTGCCACTCTGATTTCCTTTCTTGTCTCTTGTTGATGTGGTCACCATCTGCTCTTCTTAGTCAGTCCTAATCCATGTACATTGAGACTAGAAATTCTTATGATTACTACGTACCACAGATACACAAGTATTTGTTGATTGACTATTACATTCCAGACAGTGAAGGGTGTGGGAACATAAGGGTCAATTAAGCAATAACTCCTACTCTCAAAGGGTTCATAGTTCATGAGATGACTATATACAATAAATGAACAAAAGTTACTATGGTAAATTCTCAAGAGTATAAAGTGCAAATTTCTAGGGAAACATATAAGAGCAAGTAATTCAGCCTGGACCTGCATTTAAATCAACCCAGAATATCTTTTAAGGTAAGCATTCATTCATTCAAACTAAATATTTTGTGCATGGCTACCTTGTGCCAGATATTATACCAGTCACTGAAATTGGAAAAAACTGTCAAAGAATGTCAAGAATGATACACAATTACAAACAGAAACAAATTGAATAATGAATGAGCCTTAGGATGCAGTCTTCCTCAGGGACAGCTCTCTCATCTGTTCATAATGAAGGCAAGAAATTTTGACAGGATTTTTGAATTTAAAAAAATTATGTTTCTAGAATTAAAAAATAAAGAACAAGCCAGGTGCAGTGATGCATACTTGTAATCCAAGAACTTGGGACGCTGAGATAGGAAGATCACAGGTTTAAAGCTAACCTCAGAAACTTAATGAGACCTTTAGCAACATAGAAATGTCCTTTTTAAAAATAAAAAATAAAGCTGGGCATGGTGGTACATGCTTTTAATTCCAACTATCGGGAGGCTGAGACCAGAGGATCGTGGTTCACAGACAACCTCAGCTACTTAGTGAGGCCCTTTGCAACTCAGTGAGATCCTATTTCAAAATAAAGAATAAAAGATAGGGCAGAGGGTATAGGCCAGAGGTCAAATGTCTCTGGGTTCCATCCCCAGACCTGAAAAAAAAATAAATAAAAAATAAAATAAAATAAAATAAAATAAAATAAAATAAAATAAAAGGCTAGGGGTGTAGTTCAGGTAGGATTCCCCTGGGTTCAATCCCCAGTATCCAAAATAAATAGCCTTTAAGGTCCTTGAGAAGTCAGATCACAGAAATTTACCTGAGGTTACACAGTGCCTCTAATTTTAAACTACATATAGAAAATTTGTGCAAAGTGGACCCATAAATGATGGATACATTGCCTGCCAAAGCTTTATGAGATGAAAATAATCTTAATGATGAGAGTCTTTATAAGATACCATCCCTGAGTTTATGATTTGCTCTATATCTTGTTATCATTGTTAACAGGCCACTTCACTGATCTCTGTACAGAGGAATGTGCCAGTGTTTTAAGTCAGTGAGCTGTGAGCCCGTGTGTTAATCCAGCCTCATCTCTTCACTTAAAGGAGTAATTCATTATACTACATGTAAATTTATGTTAACACATCTTGTTTTGCTCCCTGAGACAGTGTATCTGATCAATGTTTTGACATCTATAAAATTATTCCTTCAACTTGCCATTGTAATAAAAAGACATTTTTAAATATTATCACAGATTTTAGAAGCCATTTCCTAGTCCACATTGTGCAGTTTTCTAAATGAGATCCTATTGTTTAAAATGCATTGATTTGATCCATGTAGGCAAACTATTTAGGCCAGAGAATAGCTTATATACTATGAAATAAAAGTTTAAATTGAACTTGGCTACTTTTCTTTGGATAATCTCTGAAATATATGACTGATGAACAATCATATTATAAAACAGTGGACCTTTCATTCCACTTAAACCCTGTATGAAAACCATAACTGTGGTGTCATTTCTTCAAGCTAAAAATATACGAGATCAGTTAACAATGGTTAATAGGAAAGTTGCTTTGAAATTTTAAAATCTATATATTACAATACCAACTTTCTCTTTTTTCCCTTTTCTTGAGGGCCTAGTCAGGGGCCCATTTTGTTTGCAGGCTGTGAGATTCCCAACTTTGAAAAGAACATGAAGCCATCATCCAGAGGGGAACAAACAGCAAACAAGCACTTAATTCTGCAGACCATTCCTTACAGAGGGCTCTGCACAAAATGGCACATGCTCACACCAGCAGGACATGCACATGTGTGTTACACTTTGCATAATGGTTGCACATGCATGTTATACTTTGCTTTATCATTGCAATGTGTCTACTGTGTGTGCAACCATGATTACAGAGGAGGTGTTTGCATATTACAGAGGACACACATACATCTGGGCTTCGGCCTGTGTGGGATCATACCATCACCAAGGGCCTGTACTCCCTCCAGGGTCCCCCAATGTATCTATAGAATACAGTAAATATTTCTGTACTTCAGACTTCACAGAGTGCTATATTGTGTAATCACATAAAATGCTTTCATTAATTGGGACTAGAAGGCATTTTTACATTTTTAAAAATTTAAACACTTTTAGGACAAGTTTATGTTACACATACACAGACTTTTAACTTTGAATTTAAGCTTCAAATTAGTCTTTACTGACAAGTATAGAGAGGTGATATTTCTAAGTCTCAATGAGTATTGCCTTCAAGTATTTGACAGAGAGCAAACCCTGACTGTTGTACTCCAGAATACTTTAGAGCAAAGGTTTATCCCACCTTGCAACGCATAAGAATCATGTAGGAAACTTGGCAAAACAGAGATTCTTGAGGCCCTGCAGAGATTAGGCTCTATTTAGTGAAAGAAGATTATACCTCACTTTGAAACATATTTTTCTATAAAAAATAAATTTAAGGATTAGAATCTAAAATTATGGTGTCTCTCTCTTTGTATCTGGGAGTAAAATTTTCCCCTGGTTATGGCTACATCAATCTCATCAGTCTCATTTGTTTTTGTATCAGTGATCTCCAAAGAAGGATGCAGGCATTCAGGAGGCAAAGATTGGAATATAGAAAAAGTATTAAAATTTAATTCATGTTTTTATAAATATCATTTTTTATTTTTACCTTTTGGTTATGTTTTGTAATGTGAAAACTATGTAAAATAAAAATATGTGTATATATATGAAAACATACACATATATGTATATATGAAAATACCCATGTACATATATATAAATATATAAATATTTATACATATATGTACATATATGAACACACACACACACATATATACACACAGATATATAGATATGGACAGGAAGGGCATACTCAAAAGTTTTTGAATATGTACTATCTTCTTCTTCTTCTTCTTCTTCTTATTATTATTATTATTATTATTATTATTATTATTTTGGTGGTACTGGGGTTCCTGTAAACCCTTCTACCTCTGGGCTACACTCCCAGAACCATTTTATATATATTTTTTTGGAAACAGGATCTCTTAAGCCAGCGAGGGTGGCTTCAAACCTGTGCGATCCTCCTGTCTCCGCCTTCCAAGTGCGGGGTTTACAAGCGTGCACCACCACCCGGCTTATTTATTTTGAAACAGGATTTCACTAAGTTTTCAGGGCCTCACTAAGTAGTTGAAGCTGGCTGAGAACCTGCAATTCTCTTGTTTTAGCCTCCCAAGTATAGGGATTACAAGTGTGCGCCACCTGGCTATTATATCGTAAACACATCTGCTGTGGGTCTAGGCAAGTGTCCAAGGCAAGTAACTTCCGCATAGCAATGTGGTGGGGAGGGTCCAGTTATCTATTCCATCTTACACATATGAATGACCTTCAAGGTCTGGACAGCAGGAAGAGAGAAAGAGGAATTGTGTACACACTCTTAGAGGAACATTATATTGATAAAGTTCAAATCCATGGCTGACTTTAGAGAAGTGGGTAAATGCAACACTCCCATATACAAGAAATGCCACCGTCTTCTCATAGATGAAAAAATCCCGGATCTACCACAGACTTTAAACACAGATTTAACCTGTAATACAATTTATCTAGTTCTATATATATTGCAAATATTTACACATATTTACATATCTTTATACATATATCAGTGCTTATCATATAACTAAATATATTTATATTTATAGCATAATAAATATTAGTATGTTCACATTGTCATTAATACACCACAATGCACAGTAGAATATATTTATATGGGTTAAAGACTGCTAGCAAATTTTTTAATTTAAAAATTATACTCTGATATATCATCAAATCAGTTGGTAGAAAAGAATAAAAATATTTATTCTCCTGTTAGGCATAACATCAGAACAGTCGAAACCTATTTTTCTTCAGTGTCATAATCATAGCATATATTTTGTAGGAAATGAAATATGATTATAGAAAAATTTAGAATTGGGCATTTCTATTGTACAGAAGCAACTGAAGTATTTAAATTATTTTTAAAGCCAGAAAATTCTCTAGTTTGTATGCCAAATCCCATCAACTTGAAAGGACTTGGCTTTTCACAGCCAAGTTATAAGCATGAGGAAATTATAAATGAAAACACATTGTGTCCTCTGATCTTAGAGGTGGCAACTTTTCCTACAAAACTGAGTGGGAGATTGATCTCATTTTTTGGTTTTCCCTTTTTTTATGAATACTTTAAATTTGCTGTGTTTTAAACAACAGTTGAAAAAAATGTTGCAGAGCCTCAGTGAAAAGAGTAATGCTTCATAACTCCATAATAGCTTCATCAACAAATAAGAGTTGGCTTCCTGCAATGAAGCCACAAATATGTTGAAAGGCCCCAGCTTTCTGCAGGATGCACAAAGAACTCTGTTCGAGTCACTTTTGGACCACTTTCCTTCTTTGTGGTGGCGGTGGTTGTCTGGCTGCGTGGGTGTATACTTAAAACACATCTTAGAGATTTCTTAATAATGTATTCTTTGAGTGAAGGGGAAACCAATTTTTTCCTATGCTATGAGCACTTAAAGCACTTATCTGATAACTTATTGGCTTTTTTTTTCTTTAGCAATTCAAGATTGATTAAATATGGGGTGGGGGGAATAAAAGGGCTTTTGAAGAAAAGAAGAAAAAAAATACCTGGAACATTTTGTTGTTATTAAGCTTGTTTTATATCCATTTGTTGTCAAGGCCATAAAATCTGCAATAGTTAAGTTCTCAACTGGAGCTATTCGTAGCCGGTTAAGAGAAGCCTCTCATTTATCTTGAAGCCCTTTCATCCAGTGATATTAGGTTCATAACACTTACCTGTTCATTCACTCTGAATTTACATTTGATATACTCAGTGATGGTGTGTTCCCAGCTCTAAATCATTCTCTCTCCTCTTAAAAAAAAAAAAAAAAAGGATTCTTCTAGGTCAGACTTTCTAGAGGGCAAGTGTCTTGAGGATTTTCATGACCTACTTATACTGATTATGTGATTAGCTGATGACTTTGGCAAACTCTCCCTGGAGAGCCTCCTTCTGATCTGAGTCTTTCATAGCAATTTGGGCCTGTATTAAAGCAAACAAGACTGGTATATTTCTATCCTTTCTTATTTCAGGAGTAAGTTCCACATTCTTTAGTAAAATTATTTGGAGGATAATATTGATATATTATAAGCATTTTTCTATGGTTACCTCACCATATCTCTAATATGTCTATTTAAATAAGTCAATGCATTCTTCTCAATCTTCTTAAGCTTATTATGAAAAGGATTTGTTTGTTCACCTGGTAAATATGAATTTGATCTCCTTTTCCCGATTCAGGTTTAAATTTAATCATAGTGTAAAGATGGGATAATTCCTAAGAAAGCTAGAATTACATAAATAAAATAAAAGATTTAGTTGAAATTATTTTTCCTGACCTCAAACACATTTTACATTCTGTGTCTTTAAAACTGGCAAGGGTAATTTCTTTATCATGCTTAGAAAACACTCTTGATTGTAGATCTTTATTTTTAGGGAAAGTATTCCTCTTTAATAACCTCAATTACTCAGTTTTAAATATATCACTATTTTAGCTGGGCGTGGTGGCGCACACTTGTAATCCTCCCGCTTGGGAGGCGGAGACAGGAGGATCGCGCAGGTTCAAAGCCAGCCTCAGCTGGTTTAAGAGACCCTGTTTCCAAATAAAAATATTAAAAAAATAGGTCTGGGAATGTAGTCTGGAGGTAGAAGGGCTTGCAGTAACCCCAGTACCACCACCACCAAATATATATATATATATATATATATATATATATATATATATATATTCACTATTTTGCACTATTTCCCTAAGTAACTAATACTACATAACTGCAGCAAAGAGTTGCCAGAATTTCTCTCTTCTACTACTGCTCTGATCCCTCTATAGCCCTATAGCCTTCTTGCTTTAATCAATTCAGCACATTTGTTGGAGCATTTCCTATATCTAAAGCATTGTATGCACATTATTTCATATAATAGTCACATGCAAAATATATGTCATAATTATTTTAAGTCCACACAAGAAAAAGAAATTTTGAGGAATTACATTGTTCAAGGTCACACAACCAGTATGTGGCAGAGCTGGGATTCAAACCCCAGCCTGTTTGACTTCCAAGGTGCTGTTTCTACCTTTATGCTCCACTACCTATAATTTATCTGTGTTTCTTGTGTCACTTCAAATCTGTTCCCTTTATCATGTGCTTCCCACTTAGACCACATGACAGTTCCCAGGAATTCATTGCCTAATACTTCCATTTGTTCTGAAGACATAAGGACTTTGTATAAAAATGAAAAGACTGCTTTAATTTCCCAGAGTTGAAACTAACACAAATTTTAATGGTAAACATCAACTGTTAAAATATATTATTTAAATAAAATTATTTTAAACTTTAGGATTTTCACTAGAATGAAAGATAATGAATGATAGGAAATTATTATCAGTTGCAGGTACATTATATACCCTGCTTCAGAAAGTCTTCTTTAAGTATAGTGCAGGCTTATATTTCACTCTTCTCCTTAAATTAAGCATTTTCACTTATAAATTTATGATTTGAAGCCAAAACTGGCACAGACCAAAGATCTAATATTTTCAAGATCATATCTTGACATTAAAAACCAGACTCAAAGCATCTGCAAAACAATATTTAGTTTCAGAAACTTACCTGAATCTCTCACCCCATGCCTGCCTTAATATTTCAGGGTCACTGCAAATCTGTCCTTTTTTTTTCAGAGAGCCACAATCATAAATTAAAATTAAAATAATTATATCACAACTGAGGAGATGGTGATCATACTACCTCCAAAAAAAATATTATTCTTCTAAAAATTGTATGGCTTTAAAAACATTTTAGTTTTGCCTGATGGATTTCACAAACTGGCCAGCAATCAAAAGTGCAAAAGTAATTCAAATAATCTTATAATGTTGATCACTAGATGCAGTTACAAAATATTTCTTTTTGGGTGCCAATTTTTCTTTGTTTTAAGAATGCAATCCAGCTCTCAGCTAAAGCGTTCTGGCTTTTCTTTGAAAAGTACTTATTTGCCTCCTGACTACGATCATGTGCTTTCAATTTCTTCTGCATTTTACCACTTACTTTCTACAGCATTCTTTTATGGATGAACGACTGCCTTGCAAAATAGAAACTGAACCACAGTATGTAATTAAGTTCTTTGCACAATAGAAGTTAGACATCGACACAATTAAACCACTGACTCTGGGATGGGGCACTGAAGAAATGAGCAGTATAACCAAAGCCCACTCATTTCAACAAGACTTTTCTGAACCTTGGGATGGAAGAGTTCTCTCTAACTTTTTGGTGTTACAAGAATCCCAAATAAATTCTTCTTCCAAACTGAAATGAATTCATGTTAAGTAGCCTTATTTCTTCTAATTTCTTAATTTTTTTTTTTTACCGTTTCTTTACTCTGAAAAGAAATTTTGTAGCAAAACAACATTTTAGAGACTAGTTTTGTTTAAAGCCTAGAACAATTGCCTTAAAGAATAGAATATACTTTTAAAAAACAAAAAATATTATGTCTTATAATTTGACATATTGTATAATATGAAACATAAATGCAATATGGAACAGTTAATATATTTTAATATGTTACAATTATTTGAGATATATAACTTTTAGATTTAATTAAGAATGACTTAGTTAAGAATGCTCTAGAACTATTTTTACTCATGCAAAATTCAGTTTTAAGTTGATGGCCAGTTATATATATATATATATATATATAGTTTAAAAATATATATATTTTTAATATATATATATATATTATATATATATAGTTTAAACTATATATATATATTATATATATATATATATATAGTTTAAAAAGTACAATGAACCATTAACTTCCTATAACAGTAATAAAAAATTATGGCTACATATGATTTGCTTAAAATATTTTTGAAATGATATATGAGGTTAAAAAATTTGAAGAAAAGATGATTATAGCTCAATTAATAAAATTTTAATGAAATATTAAATTTCAAATTACTTGTTGCCCTTTTATCATGTTACTGATTAGAATCATGAATAGGGTCTGGTTGGAGTATTTATGAAGCCATTTATGTAAAATGTGGAATGACACAATTAAATACATGTCACAAAGTTTGGTAAAATTCAAGATTTCACTGACTGCAATGTTGTTGATATGGTAAAAAAGGTATGTAAAAAAATCCTGAATAGAGCCAGGAATGGTGGTATAATCCCAGTACCTGGTAGGCTAAGACAGGAGGGTCATGAGTTTGCAGCCAGCTCAACTACTTAATGAGACCCTATTTCAAAATAAAGAATTAAAAGTAGGGTTGGGGTACAGTTTGGGTAGTAGAATGACCTGGGGTTAAATCCCTGGTACAGAAAAAAAAGACCAAATGTAATATATGTAATATGATCTTATTGCTTGTAAGTTACCAGGAAAAATTTTAAAGTCTTCATTGTACTAATACATGAAAACTTGGCCACATTCTAAAGTGTGTATAAATATAAAATATTCGTTGAACAACCATTAAGTTGCCAACAGGTTAATGGAGAAAATAAACTATATGATCAAGTGAATTTGATATTGTAAAACTTTTTTATATTGCCTATGATTATTCTTTTCTTTTTCTTTTTCAGTACTGGGGATGGAACCCAGAGTAATTCTACCTCAAAACTATACTTCCAGTCCTATTTTTTTGTAGTTTTTGTTTATTCATTCATTTGTTTGTTTGTTTGTTTGTTTTTTCAGTACTAGGGTTGGAACCCAAGGGTATTCTACCTCCAAGCTATACCCCCAATCTTATTTTTTTTAATTCTTTATTTTGAAACAGGGTCTCCCTGAGTTTTGGAGTGTCTTACTAAGTAGCTGAAGCTGGCCATGGACCTGTGATCCTCCTGTTTCAGCCTCCCGAGTGCTAGGAAAACAAGCATGTGCCGCCAGACCCAGTTCTGCCTATGATTATTCTGCATCCATCCTCTAGCATTATATCAAGACTTGTGTGTGGTACTAGGGATTGAACCCAGGGTCATTCTACCTCCGAGCTATACCTGCAGTCCTATTTTTTATTCATTATTTTTAAACAGGGTCTCACTAAGTTGCAGAGGGCTTCACTAATTACCTGAGATTGACCACAAACCTGCGATACTCCTCTTTCAGCCTCCTAAGTACTGGAATTACAAGCATGCGTCACCATGCCCAACTCCAAAGACTTTTAAAACATGTTTTTTTCTTTCTTCCTTAAATGTTAATATTTTCTTAAATGCTTTGCTCAGCATTATGCTGTAGCAATGTTTTCCAAGAAATTAATCAGCTGGTGTCCTAGTGAGTAACTTCAGACTATTATGTTTCCTCTTTAGGAAGATCAGGGAAAACTTTGTGCCCCATACCAGTGAAAACCCATACAAGTGAGACCCTTCAGGGCCTCAGAGTTCTTGGAAGACATTTTATGGCATATTTTTCCCATTGTTTAAAGAAAGGTAGCTGCTACTTCTTGACCTATAGCTGGAAGAGCAACATCTGGCCTCAGAGCTAACATTAATTAGACTATCTTCTCATCTGATTTAAACAAGTTTGTAGTAACTTGTTTACTGTAGTAACTGTGTAACTAAGAAATACAGTGAAAGATAAAATTAACTATCCCGTGATCAAGTTAGAAAAGTGACCCAATTGGGCTGTAAGAGAGAACTGGGATTAAAAAAATAAAATGAATATGATAAAAGTTCTGGCACAGTGGAGATTGTTTCATAGCTAAACAATTTTCAAAAAAAAAATTACTAATTAAGAAATGTGGTAAAAGCCAGGCATGGTGGCTCGTACTAGTAATCCCAGAATTTGTGAGGCTGAGACAGGAGGATTCGGGTTTGCGCCCAGCACCAACTACTTTGCAACTTAGTGAGACACTGTTTCAAAATAAGAATAAAAATATCGGACTAAGGGTACAGCTTGGAGGTAGAATCCCTCTGGCTTCCATCCCCAGCACCGCAAAAAATAATAATAATTAAAGAATAAAAAATTGGGCTGGCCCGCGCTTGGGAGGCTGAGACAGGAGGATCACACAGGTTCAAAGCCAGCCTCAGCTACTTAGTGAGGCTCTCAGCAACTTAATGAGAGCCTGTTTCCAAATAAAATATAAAATAGGTCTGGGAGTATAACCCAGAGGTAGAAAACTCTGGGTTCCAACCCCAGTACCACACACACACACACACAAAATTGGGCTGGGGATGTAGCTTGAAGGTAGAATGCCCCTGGGTTGAATCCCCAGAACCAGAGGGAAAAAAATGAGGTAGATCAAGGGGTGGTCATGGAAAGAGATCAGAAGCATTCTTAGGCACACAGAGGAAGTTCTCAGTTGTCCTCACCAGCAGCCTAGATTGTTACTAACTTCTGCCTCCAGTCTTCCTTGGATTCTGATGGACAGTCTTCACGTCTGTGAGTGCTATCTCTCCTGAATTTCTTTATGTGAGATGACTTAGTTTAATATACCTATTCCTTTGTGCATCTTCCCCCCAAAAAATATTTATTAGGTGACTGTTGCCTCCCACATATCGAAAGATGTAAATTTTGATATCTAGGAAGATTTTAGATTCTACCCACAGAAAGAAATAATGTTAAATACCTGAACAGTACAACACAAGAGATTTGGGGTGAATGATGAAAATGTAGCATTTATCTAACATGGATTAACAGGTACATTGGATTTTCAGGAAGAAAAAACAACTCAGCAGTAATGAAAGGCAATGAAAAATCAGATGAAGAAAGACCAGAATGCACCAGATAGAGTGTTTTCAAGGCCAGCAGGAAGGGGTGAGTACTCCAAATTTTAAAATTATTATCTGTATGCCATAGAACAAGTGCCCACCAGACCCTAAAGGACATTTAATGTCCTGAATATAACTGGGACTTTATCTTTCAGATAACAATGAACCACTAAAGTGTTTCACACAGAGAGATAGACTTTCCAGTTGTCTTTAAAAGATATTGTTCTAGGCCCAGTAAAGAAAACCAAGATGTCCATCAAGAGATGAATGGATTAAAAAACCGTGGGATATATACACAATGGAATTTTACTCATCCATAAAGAATAATACAATTAAATCATTTATAGGGAAATGGATGGAACTGAAGGACATTGTGCTAAGTGAGATTAGTCAGTCATAAAAAGAAGAAATTGGATGCTTTCCCTAATATGCAAAAGCTAAAGAGAAATGGGTAACAGGAGGAACTCTAGATGAAGAGGGAGATCCTACAGAGGAACAAATATGGCGACCTAACTGAGGGGATTGGAGAGGGGAAGAGGGAAATTCTCTAAAGCACATGATGTACTTAAACAAACATATCAAAGTCAATCACTAAGCCAAGCATGGGAAAAAGGGATAGGGAGAAATGGGGTGGGGACTGAGTATGGGCTAACTGAGTGATGTGGGCATGTATATCTACACAAGTCTTTTATCCCATTAAGATGTATGACTACAATGCACCGGTGAAAATTAAAAAAAGAAAATAGTTTGGAGAGGAACAATATTAAAAGCAGGAAAAGTAGATGAGTGATTTTGGTGAATAGAAGAAAGGCAAGTATTGACTTCTTTTTAAAATAGTGACCATGAAAGCTAGATTTAATTACCTCAGTCCTCATGTTTGTTGAAATACAGTACTGATTACTCTATTGGTTGGCCTGTTCCTTTTTAAAATTAAAAAGTGTAATTTCTTCTTTATTGCTTTAAATTAATTCTTAATTTTGGACAAAAAATATAATCAGACTCTGTTAGATACAGGTAAACTTCAGTTGAGACAAGGTATCTTCACGAAAGAACTCTATGTGTTCAGTAAATAGGAATCCAGGAGCAGTGGTGTATGCTTGTAATACCTGTATTTGGGAGGCTATGACAGGCTGATGGCAGGTTCAAAGCCAACTTCAGCAACTTAGTGAGACTGTCACCAACCTAGGGAGACCCTGTTTCAAAAACATTAAAAAGTTTCGGGGTATAGCTCAGAGATTAAATGCCCTTGGTTTCAATTCTCAGTATAAAAAAACAGGAAATTCAGAAATGTGTACTATATTATAAATACCTTTCTATAATTAACTTCTAAAATGATATTTTTGTGAATTTCCCTCCAAGCCACTATCATTTAAAAAGAAGAAAGCCGGGCATAGTGGTACATGCTTGTAATTCCAGCATTTGGGAGGCTGAGACAGGAGAATTGCAGCAGTTTCAACACCAGCCTCAGTTACTACTTAAGCCCTTTGCAACTTAGTGAAAACCCATTTCAAAAAAAAATTTTTTTTAAGTAGGGCTGGGGTGTAGCTCGGAGGTAGAATGCTTTTGGGTTTTATCCTCAGTCAGTACCTCAAAAAGAAAAATAAGTAGGAGAAAGGAATCATACATTTCTGAGTTTCTCTTCAGTTCTAAGGGTGGTTCGACCACATATACAACAGTATTATATAAGCCAAATATTCAACTTTTCCTATTTCTACATCTATTTCTGCTTAACAGGTTTTCTCTAATAAGAGATTTATTTACAGAACTAAAATTGTTTTAATTAATAGAAAAAAAACATTGATGTGGCCATTTATAAAATGCTAATAGAAACATCATTTAGCAAATTGTTAATATTAACCAAGTGCAAGCCGAGCGTGGGTGTGTATGCTTGTAATCCCCACACTTGGGAGGCTGAGACAGGAGGATCGCACAGGTTCGAAGCCAGCCTCAGCTACTTAGTGAGGCTCTCAACAACTTAGTGAGACCCTGTTTCCAAATAAAGTATAAAATAGGTCTGGGAGTATAGCCCAGAGGTAGAAAGCCTCTGGGTTTCACCCCCAGTACCACAAGAAAAATAAAAAATACTAACCAAGTGTTATGGGCATGTATGATCTGTTAATCCAGGAACTACATTATGATGTGAGACTATGATAAGTAGTCAATAAAAGTATAAAAATAAATCAAGATGTCACTTCTAGAGAGTAGCCAAAAATTTTTCAATTACTTTTTCTTATACTAAAATCAATATTTCTAAATTTTATATGTTGGCCATTTTTATTGATTTAATGGCCCAGACTTAAAAATAAAGACATGTGGCTTTCAATTATTGTTGGTTCTGCTGACTGTATACAAATTTTTTCATTCTTAAAAAAATTCAAATAGGGTAAGGTGGATGATTTTTAAGTTTTATTTTGTTTCTAGGTTATTATTAATATTTTTATTCTAATCATATATATGTTTATCATTCATAATAAAAATGCAATAATGAAATATTAATTTTTGTTGATGTCTCCTTTTTTTTAAGACAGTACTTGGGTTGGAACCCCAGGGCATTCTACCTCCGATCTCTTCCCCAGCCCTATTTTTTATTCTTTATTTTAAAACAGGGTCTCAGTGAGTTTCAAAGGGCCTCCCTAAGAAGCTGAGGCTGTCTGCAAAGCTGGATCCTGTCTCGGCTTCCCAAGCACAGGGAATGCAAGCATGCGCCAACATGCCCAGCTTGATGTCTTCTTTTAGCTCTTAACATTCTTCCTTAATTTCCCTAAAGTTCTCCTTGATTTTTGAAAAGCCAGTTTTTCTCATACATTTCCACTAGTCTAAGATTTCTGCTTCGTTGTGCATGAGATATAAATGCTATTTTTCTCAAATACTAGATTTGATCTTATAATATTTTTATTTTGTGTGTGTATGTGTGTGGTAATGGAACCCAGGGGCATTCTACCATCGAACTACACCCCCAGCCCTATTTATTTATTTATTTATTTATTTATTTATTTATTTATTTATTTTTGAAACAGGGTGTCACTGAGGTGCAAAGAGCCTCACTAAGTAGCTGAAGCTGTCCGCGAATGGTGATCCTCCTGTCTCAGTCCCCCAGATGCTGGGATTACAAGCATGTGCCACCATGCTCGGCTTGATCTTATAATTTAAAAATATAACATTAGTCTTAAGATCTTTGCATCGATGTTTTTAAATAAAATGAAATAGTAAATATATGCCCTAAAACCCATAGCATCAAAATCAAGCTAAGCTTCACTGTATTTTAAGGATAATCTTGATAAGTGTTACATAACATCTATTAACAATAGTTAAACCTTAAAATACTAATTATATGTTTTTATTCAAATATTTCAACTGTATATGAGAGGACTATTATCTAGTTATCCAAATATGCTCCAAACCTTTCAAGCTTTCCTTTTTCTCAAATCAGTGACATGGGTATGATTCAAACTTTATTCACTATGACCTAAGTATTCTCTCCAAATGTTATACTTTTACTTTATAAACATAATTGTAGAAACTTTTAAATTATGTTTTGACACTCAAAACTTTCTTTTGTTAAAGGCAGCATAAACTTTGATGATTTGGTTATATGCCACAGATTTGGAAAGTCTAAGAACTTCAGATGTTAGTTCTCTGTAGATGTATAACTGCTTATCCCATGCTATCTGCAAGCTGTATGCATAGATATATCCTGTCCAGGACTGAAGGATGCTCACAGTAGCTGAGCAATTTGTATTTCAGCAACACTACAATGAAAACTTTGAGAGTCTGTGACAGCTAGGATCATAGCCAAGATAAATTAAGCATGTTTTATGATCCTTAGAGCAGGGCTTGACATGCATTTCAGAAATATAAATGCGTTTTGGAAAAGGTCATATTTTATTAAACAAAATGGGAACATTTTGGTACTGTCTACTATTTTAAAATTAAAACTGAATTTACTATACTTTCCCCACTTTAGCAAAAATAACGGGGTTTATTTACTCTTTCTAGCTAATTAATGTCATCATTTGAGTTCAAAGAGAGTGTGTCAAGTACAATAAAATCAAAGTATAATCATGGGAGAATACAAAATATAGATGTCAAAATTCAGGTCTTCACTATTAAAAATTAAATTTTCAGTTATACAGATTTAAATATCTCAGGGTTGTTTAAGTAGCTAAAGTATCCTTGATTTGTGGACAAGTTTTGTTTGGATCAAGATGGTGTGTTAGGGTGTAATTCAATGCTAATTTTGCATACAGTTTCTGATTACAGTTTTAATTTTTTATTAAAATCTCTTGAGCCTACATCATAAATCATACATTTTCATATAACAACCCAGGTATTATTTTCTCTTTGAAAACAAACAAAGCGATGGAACTAGATGAGACTTTGGTTTAACACTCATTTACTCATTTTTGTTCCATTATACAAAAGTAATATAAACATCTGGAAATATTATGGAAAGGGAATTTACAAAACAGTTAAATAGTTACGGATCCAGAAGGAGCAAAATTACTTCAGTAATTTCTGTAGGAATTCCTGGAATGTCTTGCATTAGGTCAGAAGACGGTGGAGACATCAAACTCTATATTGCCTGTAGTTTCCTATTAACAAATCAAGGTTACCACAAGGTGCAAATATCTAACAATAAATTTTCCTAGAAAACATTTGGGAGAAAACAACTGTAGGGTAGTCATGAAGCATTTTAATAATTTGTTTTTTAGGAAAACACAATAAACTATGTTGTACTTTCCTATTGTCACATTAGCTCCCATCAAGTTTTATTATATAAGTCATAGTAAGTGGACATCACTTTTTAAAAAACTAAAGAATGTTATTCTAACTCTAGGCGATGGATTCGGACTTTTAACTGTTCATATCCACGTGGCATACTAATAAAAGATATACAAGGTTTTCTGGGAAATAGTTGTGCTGGTTTGTTCCATGGAATTTGTTATTTGAAAAAAAATACAAAACACACACACATACCTACATACACTTAGGGTAGACAGTATTTCATTGTCAGTTTTAAGATAATAATAAGAAACATAATTTTATGAGTCATAGTCTGTTTGACTTTAATCCTTTTAGACACTGCAACCATTTGATAAAGTGTTTTATGAGCTTTCTCCCCCAACACTCTCAAAGTGTCATCTGTCATACCCTTGCTGTCACAGTTATAAAATATGACTGTCTAATGATATTAGAGCCAAGAAATATGATGTTGAGTTTGGCATTTCAGATCACAATGATTCTTTACTGTAAACCATGTAGAATGGTTCCTTTGTACATAGGAAAAAAGAAGATATAGCTATGTACATGAACATGGTGGATTTGGGGAAATGCTAATATGCTAAAAACTGTTAAAAATAATTTTCCTTTTCTAGCATATTCAGTGCCAAATGTCATGAAAAAGAAAAACCTATGATTTGATAATTCTGGTAGTGTCTAAGAAAACTACTAAAAATTTATTTTGAACTTTGAAAAGTTACACATGTGGGTTATATCACCAAAGAAGAGTAATTGTGATGGCTGAGTTGCTTAGACTAATATTCCACCTAATATTATTATCTGGTTCCTAAAAATATCTTAATATGCAGCTCACCTAAAAGTATCAACCAGATGTGGAATGTAATATCACAGGCCTTGAAATAAAACAAAATTTTTTTCAGCTCCTGTTGAGAAATATAACTTTCAGCTATGTGATTAGGAAAATTACCTAATTTATCTTTCTTATTTTCTTTATTTATAAAACTGTACTTCTAATATATGAATGGCAGAGATTTTTGTGAATTAAATTGAAAAAATACATGTAAATAACTAAGCAGAATGTTTAAAAGATAGTGCTTATTAAAAGGTAGCTGCATTTATTATTTGGAATGTTGGAAGCATATAGTAAATTTACTTCTGTTCTTATACACATCGTTTAGATCTGTAATTGAAAAATTTATATCGCCAAACTTCAAAAAATTAAGCAATTTGTAGAGAATATGAAGAAATACAAAAGAACTGATTGCAAAAAAGGGCTTTCAAAAATCACTGCTTTGAGCTGTTCATGGTAAAACACATTTATAATCCCAGTACTTGGGAGGCTAAAACACGAAGATTGTAGTTTGCTGCCAGCTCTGCAACTTAGTGAGGCCGTATGCAACTTAGTGAGACCCTGTTCCAAAGTAAAATCTAAAATAGGGCTGGGAGTGTAGCTCAGAGGTAAAATTCTCCTGAGTTCAATCCCTAGTACTACAAGAAAAAAAAAAGAATTATTGCTTTGATTCATGTAGCTACATGGATTGTGAGATATGTCAGAGTAGACAAGAAATTATTTACTCAGAAGAAATATTCTACAAGGTAGAAGAGATGACTAGTGAAGGGAAATACCATCAGTGTGTTGAGTGAAAGTTTTAGCCAGACTTAGAGCGAGTGCACTTACTGAACAACTAGCCATTGAGAAAGATGTACAAAATCCAGGGATACAGGATTTGCCTTCCTAAAATGCATGTGCAATTGGAGGAACTGGAAAATAAATAAATACCATAAGATAAACTTACCAGACTAAAAAAAAAAAAAAAATGTACAAAGGGCAAGAAACACTTATGGAATGGTGGTGTGACGTTCTCCTGGGACACTCTTCCAAAACAAAACAACCATAACTTCCAGTAAAACAACCGTAACTCATGAAAATTATAAAAACAACTCTTTAAGTCTCTGGAAATTCTCCTAAAGGCATATATTACGTGGTGAAACATATATTCAAGAAAATTTGTGCAGTCTCAGTCTGTGCCATTTCATCCATAACCTGGTCCCTCGACTCCCACAGATCAGTGTTACAAAACCTCTACTGTGGGCAGATAAGCCCAGAAGAAGGAACACACTATTCTCCCAATCTAAAAATGATGACTTCTCCTGGAGAAGAAAACTCTGTAAGTCTTACTCATTCTTCTCCCCATCTCTATGCTGCAGAATATTTATTCCAGACAAGCATGGCCAAGAGGTCCTAGGTTTCCTTTTCTTTATAGGATGGAAATGTAGTTCAGGTATTATGGCCTCCAAATACTAGGCCCTTGTTGAACATTGATGCTAACTTGCACACATGCAAAAGTTTTATGTTAAGAAAAGCACAAGAGATGACAAAGTTATCACATATCACCACTACCCGCCCAGTGCCCAATCCTAGAGCAGAGTTGTCATTCCAATGAAATGAACTACTGTCCCTACCTCCTGCTCTGAATCAGAGACAGTTTCTGAACAAGGGAAGAATCAGGCTATAAGAAAGTGTTATAACTTTAAAAAGATTTACTTTATTTGAAACAGAAGAAGAACATCATGACCAAGGGCAGTGTTGAAATCAGTAGAGATCTTGGTGAAGAGCAATTAAGGGATAGCTTCACAGAACCAACACATAGGTCACACGGAAGCTTAATAGAAAAAAGATAGAAAAGGAATTGAAAAAGAAGACCTCTCCTGGGATCAAAGCAAGCCTCAAAGGCTGTCGCAAAACAAAATTTTTATTCTACCTCCACAAATTCAGCAACACTTTATTTGGATAAGACTGAAAAAATGTAAACCCCAGGGCACTGTTGGAAACAATACACCACTCAACTAGCAATTAGTAAAGAACACTAACTGGCTATGCTGCTGCTAGAAATAGAGCATCCAGCATTTAACAGGTAGATTCAGTAAAGAGACAAAGAACCAATTTAAAACAACATTCATCTCAGTGTAGGTTAAGGGAGGACCATGAGCATGCCCAAGGCCGCACTCTTTGAAGAACAGTTTTAGAAGGTGCATACTGGGAAGGAAATAGACTTCACCAAAATAGTACAGCTAAAGTCACTAAACAAATCCACAGCAAACAATAAAACCCGGGGAAAAGAGAGAGGGCTCTGTATCTAGAGTTACTGCAATGTATTGTCTAAAATGTACAGTTCATGTAAAGAAACAACAACAAAAAAAGTGTGGACAAAGCAAGACATAGTGGAACACAAATGTATCCCCAGCTACTTGAGATGCTGAGGTGAAAGGATCACTGGGGCTCAGAAATTCAAGACCAGTAAATTTATGTAATAGAGTAATATCTCATCAAGGGAGGGAGGGAGGAAGAAAGGAAGAAAGGAAGGAAGGATTATATAAGAAAAAAAGAAAATTATGGGCAATAGAAATTGCCTTTGAAGGTACACAGAAAATGCACTTAGCAGTCAAAGACTTCAGCGTTGCTATATTAAGCCTTTTACAAGAAATAAAGCTCACCTTGCTTAAAGAATTAAAAAAGGGCATCATAATAATGTATGGAGCACGTATTTTAAAATTTAAGGAACACTTCTTTAAACAATGGTCCCCTTAAAGCCAAAGGGACTTAACTCCCAAAGCACACCTGGGGATGGCTCACACATGATGTCCAGTGAGCAAGCGTAAATTTTGAAGCACACACAGGTGTAGCGCAACACATCCGGGGAATCAAGGCCAACACACAGGTACCAGACACAGGTGTAATTACCAGGCCTGATAGACAATGTGCGGTTGCAAGGGCAGCAGGCCTTGAAAAGCACATTGAGTCCCTAATAACCTGAGGACTATAATTCTCAGCACCTGAGACTGAAAACTTGCAGTTTCTTCTGCCAAGGAGTCTTGCCCCCTTGCCACTCCAACCACCAATATTGAGGCTGAACACTGACCTTTTATCTATGCTGGTAAACATTGAGCAATTTCTCATCGTTGGTTCTGGTTAACATCAGGCCTGATGACCAGAAGCAGACTCACAACTGAATTGGACCTGAGACCCCAACATAGCCAGCTGAGTTCCATGGTAAATGGGCTGAACAAACTAAACGTTCAGCGGGTTGTGTTAACCTCTCTCCCCACCCTCTCTCTCCCCCTCCCTCCCTCCCTCCTCTCTCTTTCTCTCCCCCTCCCTTCCTCCTCCTCCTCCTCCTCCTCCTCCTCCTCCTCCTCCTCCTCCTCCTCCTCCTCCTCCTCCTCTCTTCTTCTTCTTCTTCTTCTTCTTCTTCTTCTTCTTCTTCTTCTTCTTCTTCTTCTTCCCTCTTTCTCTCTCTCTCTCTCTCTCTCTCTCTCTCTCTCTCTCTCTCTCTCTCTCTCTCTCTCTCTATCTCTCTGTCCTAAAATCATAAGTTGGATAAAGTTTAGAGTTTATATGCAGTGTTAACAAAGAACCTATTTTGGTCTTGATTACAGTAAATGTTCTTGAAATAAGTGGGATGGTATATTGTATGCTTTCCATGATCTAAGTCTGAGTGCAACAAATAATGTGTCGTCAAATAATGATCATGAACAAGGGAGTAGACATTACTTTAAAGGGAACTGAATGGAAATTTTAGAATTGCAAATTACTATAACAAAAGTGAGAAACTAAATGGTCTCACAATAGGTTTGAGTCCCGCTGAGTTAGAAAGGTGGTTTTGCAGAGGATGGGGCAGAGGAAGAATTAATCACGGAAACACTTCCATTGACATTAAGTACATATGTGAGAACACCAATGCCAATCTCAGTATCTTATAAGGGGAAGAGGAGAAGTAGGGAGGGAACTGGGGAAACCCAGCAAGTGCTATATGAATGGATGTCACCATCGTTATGAATGATATTATGATGTGAGAGTATAGTGCACCAATAAAAGTATAATTTTTTAATAACTGACTTGTCATACACAAGTAAATTCAATAAGAATAGCAGCTAGGTGGGCATGTTGGCGCACACCTATAATCCCAGTACTTGGGAGGCTGATGCAGGAGAATGAAAGGTCTAGGTGTCTAGGTTATCCTTAGCAACTTAGTGAAACCCTGTTTCAAAATTTAAAAAAATAAGATGGGGTTGAGTGTGTATCTCAGGTTCAGTCCCCAGTACCACTAACTCGCATGCACACACACACACACACACACACACACACACACACTCACACTTAGCAACTGCCTTACCAACAGAATCAATGGAGGTCAGAAGATAGTGGTATGACATAGTCCTACTTCTGTGTCTCCTCAGCACTCAATTCTTACAACTTGCGTTTCAAGGCCCCACTGAAAGGAATGACCAAGACACCTCAGTCATATTTGTCCACCCACTCTTTAATTTTTAACAACATTTATTTTTTCTTTCTAATGTAGTCTTTTTCAGAAAGATTAACCAAGTAGACCATTGGTTTTGAAGTAAAAAATAAGTGTTTATTCAATACTTTAATCTCTTTGTCATTTCAATCATGATAGAAACAAACAGGTTTCTTTTACTCTATATCCCAGGATTTGGCTTTGCACATTATGTCATCTTCAGGCTTTAGTTTTTTGTCTCCTGCTCTCACTGCCAACTTTCCTAGTTTACCTATAATGGATCCAATCATTTCTTCATCTTTAAGCTGAAGCTCTTTGTGTATTATTTCTATATCTCGAATGGGATCTACGTTTTCTTCAATATGCATGATATCATCATCTTCAAAGCACTTGCTAAGTGAAAGATCCCATCACAGGCACAAATATAAGATAAAAAGACATTTCCCAGATCCTGTCCATTGTGGCCCCTTTCACAATGCCAGCAATATCTACTACATTTAGAAAGGCAGGAATTTTGCTTGCTGGTTTGTGATAGTGGCCAAGGCACTCAAACCTTTCATCTGACACAGGAATTCTTCTTTCCTGTGGATTGACAGTGCAGAATGGGAGTTTTTCTGCTGACGCCTATTAGTTAACACAGTGAAGAAAGTACATTTTCCAACATATGGCAATCCAACAATATCGATTTTCAGTGAGGTTATAAATCTGTCAGTGATTTGGGATGGTTTAATTCCATCACCTTCCTTTTTGGGGGACATCGTGCTCTATGTGGATGATAACACATGGAGTCCCACTCTGTGGGAGACAGGCCTTACCTGCTGCCAGAGGTGGGGAGGAAAGTGGGAGAATGCAGGCCCGGCCCCTCAGCCAGGGGCATGCACGTACATGCATACTCTTTAATAACAGAATTTGTCACTAGGAAATCATCATAGAAGAAATGTTAAGTAATTTAGTCTGAAAGCAAGTAACATCAGGTAGTAATTTGAATCTGTACGTACAATAAAGAAGGAAGAAAGAAAAAAGGAAGAAAGGAAGGAAAGAACTGATACACATAAACTTAATAAAAGGTAATATAATTAAATATTACTTCTTCATTCTTTTCTAACCAATGCTATGAAATCAGTGTTACTCTTAGATCAACGCCAAATACATTTTGTTAAAACAGAACCCAGAAAATTGCAAACCAATATCACTTATGATGTAGATGTGAAAATGTTCACCAAAATACTACCAAAAATATAGCTACATATAAAAATTATTTTATTCTATGGTAAGTGGATTTTATCCCAGGAATTTTGTGTGTGTTGTAGGGAAGGACCAGAGATTGAACCCAGAGGCATTCTTCCTCCAAGCTACACCACTAGTCCTATTTTATTTCTTGTTTGGAAACAAGGTCTCACTAGGTTGCCGAGAGCCTCGTTAATTGCCAGGGTGGCTTCCAACCTTTGATCCTCCTGTCTCAGCCTTCTAAGTACTGGAATTACAAGCATATACCAGTGTGCCCAGCTTATTTTAGAAATTTAAGGTTAGTTCAAAATATGATATCAGGTAATGTAACAGCATAATTACTTCAATGGAACAGAAATTATTTATTTAAAAGAATCCAAGTGTTATGGTAAAATCACTCAGAAAATTAGAAATATGAGAAATTCATCAATATGATGATCTGTGAAAGTTTGCAAATCTTTATTATTCTCTTCTGATTACAATTTTTATCTTTTATTTCTTTCTTGTTTCTCACACTTTGCTATAAGCAGTAAGATTCTATACATTACCCTAAGCACTTTACTTGCATCTTTCTTCTACTAAATATTTTAGGCCATTGCTGGCAACCATAATTCTGCAATATTAGAAAAAATAATTTTATAAAATTAATTTTGGCTACTTTAGATAACTTCTCTGTATTGAATAATACAGTGTTTGCTATTTTGTGACTGACTTATTTCACTTTATATAATGGCTTCAATATATGTGTGTGTGTGTGTGTGTGTGTGTGTGTGTGTGTGCACATGAGCACCTTGCTGAGGATTGAATCCAGGGGCATTCTACACCCAACTGTATTTTATTTTTTATTTTGAAACAGGATCTTGTTATGTTGCTAAGAGCCTAAGTTGATGAGGCTGGCTTTGAAATTATGACCCTCCTGTTTCAACCTCCCAAGAACTGGGATTATAAGCATGTGCCACCATGCTCAGCTCTCAATGTCCATTCATATTGTAGTATATGACAAGAGCTCATTTCTTTTAAGAGTTGAATAATATTCCATAATTTTTTATCTATCAATGAGTATTTGAAAATTGGGAATAATGCTGCAGAGAGTGTGCATGTTTGAATATTTCAGCAAGATCCTGTTTTGAATACCCAGAGTGGATTACTAGATGGGATAGTAAATCTATTTTTAACCTTTTGTCTAAAAGACATTGCTATTTTTTTCAAGAAAAAAATTTGTTAGTTACAAAATACAGCACTTTCATAAAACTAGTCAATCAATTCAATTCAAGAACACATCTCACCCTGCTCTGTTTCCAAGACCAGACACCACAGCATGCACTACTATTTCCACCTCTGCTGGACACTGAATACCAATATTATAACTACTGCTGCTGCTGACTCTGGAAATTTGCCAGAGCCGCTGTTCCTGAAATGTCTCCATGCAGAAAGCTCGCCCTGTTTCCTGCCTCTATAGCTCACTGGATTCAATGAGCAGCAGGGTCCTATACTTGACCATGCCAACACAGTGAGAAACTACACACTATATAGCTGTCATATATGACACAGTGAACATATGACATTGTGTTTCAAATAGGACACAGGCCAGGTGTCTTTAAGGTGAAGAATTCTTTAAACAGAAAAAAATGATTGACTGACATTGTGACTTGAAAATTTTAAAAATGACATTCACCACACATGTTGAGAAACAAAGATATCTTTCCATGAAGCATACCTTTGTACCATTATTATAAATAATCAAAGGAGCTATTTATTTAATCTAAAGGATTGCTTCTAATTTTATGCATGTATAATAATAGAGCAAATTTCATGCTCCAAACTGTTCACTTAGGTAATATGCTTGGCCTCAAAGTATTATACAATGTCATTGTAAAACTTACATCCAGAAAAGAGGTCTTATTTACTTGTATGCAAATGAGTAATGACAAGAAGAGTGGACAAAGAATAAATTAAGTTGTTAAAGTCAATATCTGTGATATGTATATGTATAGATGTTGCAGAGATCATCCTCAAAATCCTAGAGAGAAAATATTCAAAAGGAAAATAAAATAATTTTGTTAAAATTAGTATTTCTTCACCAAAACCTAGAAGAGATCACATGATACATTTATATTAGGAAGGAAAAAAGATATATAATACCTACACATCCTATATGTACCATATTGCTTTCAAAACTTAATCATTGACTGAAAGCATGGAAGACTTTATCAGATCTAGTTTATCTTTTTATATTTTTAAAGCTTATTTTCATTATATATTTTCACCAGATCTTTCATTTTTATTGTTGAATTTTCTTCCACATGAAAATTTGCCTTATGTATTTTTTCAGGGCTTAAACATTTAGAATATTATCACCAAAACAAACCTGTTAAAAATTCAATCATTTTCATTAGTATACTTCAAAATTTTTACTAATAACTTATAGAAAGATGATATAACAAAACTATTAGCATTATGTTTTTCTTAAAAATCTCAACCTTAAGAAGCCATATCATGGAAATTCTATATATAATACTTTCATTTTGCCCAGAGATGTCAAAGCTAATGTTAGAAGAAATGTTATCTACTAAGTGAAGAGGAAATTTGACTGGAAAGGTTGTTTAAGCTTAAAGTAACTGCTGTTGTTGGATTGAATAAATATCTCTTCTGTCGGTACACATAAAACAGACCAGATTCCTGTTGACCACCTCTTGTCTCCAGTTTATTTTAATCCATTTCCAGTCAGGCTGAGGATGAATTTCATAGATATAAGATGATGCATTGTTGAAGTTCAGGATGGTGGTATTAGTTTTGCAGGCTCTCACACTGGAATCAGTGACATGGGTAGATTTATATTAATTCCAGAATTGGCTGGAAAACGTCAGTTTAGCATGAGGAGAGTGAGATGTGAGTCACAACCACAAAATGCTTTATTTCATGTGAACCTGGTGTAAGTGAGAACTTTAAGTGGTATTGACAGGAGTGTGAATTTTCTTTTTTGAGAGCTCCACCTGCCTAAAAGTGGAAGCTCTCCCTGCTGCTGCCCATGCTGTCCTCATTTGAGGGATACACAGAAGCCTCCTCTCCAAAAGGCTGTCAATCCAGCACTGTGCCGAGGCGCTGCATTCATTTAAAGAAAAAAAAATGTGCTAAACGAATACATTGTCAAACTAAAAATGATTTTAATTTTTTAAAAGAAAACTTGGCATACCAATTATTCTGAATAATTATCTTAACAATATGTATTTTGTGTTACCTACTGTTATGATACTGAAATGTCCAATAATATACCTATTATTCCAATCAGTAGCTACTGTTGATATTTGAAATACCACTATGAAGTAAAACTACCAAATTTGTTTATCAATGCCATGGGAGTTGAAAAATAAAAACAAGCCCTTATTAGGAAAAAAAGTATTGGTATATTTTAAGATTCTCTGTATTTTCCAACATTAATCATAGATTATTTAAAAGAGATTCTGATACCTTAAAATAAATGGTTATTTTGTTATTCCTGATGGATACAAACTAATTTAATATACAGGAGAAACTTATTGAAGTGTCCACTTACTACCTTTGTGCTTTAATTTTTCTTTTTCTTTCTGTTTTTTCCAAACAAGTTATTCAAAAAATGCCATTATGATTTTTAGTGGTGAAAAAAGCATTTTTATGCTCTCTTTCAGTTTAGAGATCATTGTAAGTCATTTGTTTGTATTTACACAATGGAAATGCATATACTATCTCCAGTTGTGATATATCACAGATTTTCCTTTTCCAATCATCCAGTCAGGAACGTTTTTTTCAAGTGCCTCTTTCGAGTGCTTCTCTTTGATTTAATTCATAGGGCTGGTACACTGACCTGATCAAAGATGGGATCTAGTTAGTGCTCCTGATCCATTGTGCTCACATCAGCTTGCTCTGTGGCACTGTGATCAGGAGCAGGGCACAATAGGAGGCAATTTGGTCCTTTTGTGCATAATTATTAAGGTGTGACAAAGGGATGAAGGAATTGGGGAGCCAATCTGTTCTTCAATCTGGGCTGTGTGAGGACCCTTTCAGAGCAGCAGTGTTAATTTCCTGAACATTGCATGATAAGCAAAACAAGGCTTCTCTGACAAGAAGGTTTGCATAAAACACACCATCGGTAAAGGGTTTACTCTCCAATGTGATAAAATCCTCAGTGAAATAAAGGGTTAAACTCCATATGCAGGGGAACTTTTAGCTTTAGAAACAGTTGATGTCCTTCCGTGAAGAGAAAAGTAAAAATATTTGTTTGAGTTTTGGAATCAGTTCCCCAACACATAATAATTTTTACTTTACATAAGTACTGATGATAGAAATGAGCTTATGATCATTTCTAGTGATATGAAATTTCATTCCTCTGCAAACAGACTTCAAAAGTCCTTATTGTGAAAGAAGCATAGCTTACTGGTTAATAAATGTTACTTATTTTTGAATTCCTTTCCAGGTAACTATGAAATTAATAAACATACTTAAATTCCAAATAAAGATCATATAATAAAATTACCAATTTGAAAAAAAACATTAATGAATCTGTTTGAATATGATTAATTAAAAAATCTCTGGGGACTTTTCTTCACCAACATTTAACAGATCATCTTTAAAGCAAATGCTATATCTGGAAAAACGAAATGAACTAATAATGTACTTGTGAACTTACTTGAATCAGAGAAAGAGAATTACTATAGCAAATGATACAAAATACCCATTTTACCTTTTAGCTAGAAATATCAGATTATGTTATACAATTGTGATCTGCAAAGTAACCCATCAACTTGGGAGTAAAAAGCCACGTTCCTTGGCTCCCTGTTAGGCTTCAGACCTAGATACCTTAGAGATTACACCTCAGGAGTTTCAGGAATCATCCTGAGAGCTAAAAGCAGTGCTATTCAGTCTGAGATTTTTGAAAGAAAAAAAAAATCAAGTGCAGAGACAGTTTGTCCTAAATTCCCCTTTGACTCTTTTAAGTTTTACTCCATTGCTATGTAGCTAGGTAGTTCAGCTCTAAATAACTAATTTCTCTAAGTAATAATGTCTTCAAATTTATTTTAAACTTCTTTTTCTTTACCACCTGGGAAGAAATCTAAATAGAACAAATCAGAGATAACACTATAAGTAGCAGCAGTCCATTTCAATGAAATCATTCCTTACGGAGACCTAAACTGAGATGTGTAACCAAATGGGAATACTTTAGTTACACTATGATGATTAGTGTTTCTCACATTTAGTTTGCTCAAAATAGATTTCCTCACTTCTCTATCAGAAAGTCTAATTCAGGTTAGGTATATACCTTGGTCCCTATCTGAATATTTATCGAGTGTTTTAATGTTTGAGAGAATCACTCTAAAAAATACCACAACATATTAATTATTAAAATATACAAATTATTCAACCAATGACTGAACTGTCTCCAAAATTACAGTACAGTGTGAGTGTATATTTGCTCGAATCCTTCCTCTCATGGAGAGCTTGTAAATGTTTACAGAATTAGTAGCTGTATGACTCTAAAACCTGACTTGAATATTTACTGTCTGCTATGGTTTTTACTTCTTACTTTATATATATCATGTGTAGCTGTATTACCCATTATTTCAAAGTAATTTTGAAGTCTATTTTGTTTATAAGAATTTTCTAGCCTGGCGTGGTGGCGCACGCTTGTAATCCCCGCGCTCGGGAGGCTGAGACAGGAGGATCGCCCAAGGTTTGAAGCCAGCCTCAGCTACTTAGTGAGGCTCTCAGCAACTTAGTGAGACCCTGTTTCCAAATAAAATATTTTAAAAAAAACGGTCTGGGAGTAGAACCCTGAGGTAGAAAGCCTCTGGGTTCCACCCCCAGTACCACCAAAAAAAATAAAAGAATTTTTTATTCTGCCTAATAATTCTCATATGTTGTTAAAGCTAAAAGAGTAAAACTATTTTGCTTACACTCCTTCTATTATCCTCTTACCCAGAATTCAAAGTGGGAGTAAGGATATTTATGCAAGGAAATTATTATTAGAAATGTAGTCTATCCAGAGGTCCCATAAGATGGTTCTTGCAAGCACTGGCCACATTTTTCACAACTCTTGGTGGATATAACATTCTGTGCTATATCTTGTTTCTGACACAGCCAGAAAAGGTAAATACCCTGAAACTCCAGGTAAACACAAAAAGATAGCTATCTTCTTTTTGTGCCAAACAAGGGGGCACTATTGATAATAGACAACAGAAGAACAGAAGTGTGAGCGAGGAAAGAGAGGAGAGAGGGTATATTAATTTCTTGTGGCTGTTGTAACAAATAACCACAAACCTTGTGTTATAGCACAACAGAAATGAGTTTTCTTTTCTGAATTCCAGAAGCTAGAAGTCCAAAATCAGTGTAACTGTGATAAAATTAAGGTGTTAGCAGAGTTGTACTCACTCTGTCTAGGGATGAATCCATTCCTTGCTTCTACAGTTTTGATGGCCTCCGAAAGTTCTTGCTATGGTCACATCACTCCAGTCTTCCAATGTCAGCATTTTCAAACCCCTCTCAACTTCGCCACACACCACCTCTCTTCTGTGTACCTGCCTGATGGATATATATGATGGCATTTAAGGAGTACACAGGTTAAATACATTCTTCTAAGAGGGTTACAGGAGATATTAAATGAAGTTACACAGAAGAAGGTTGTAGTTTTCACTCATTAAATTAATCATTAAATATATGAAGACAGAGACTTTTAATTTCTATCAGTATATACTTTGGTTTGAGATGAAAGAAAAACTCTGACAGATTTATTTCAGAGGCATACTCCTGTATAGTGTGCATGATATGATGTGCCCTATAGCATCCTGTCACCTCTGAAAAGTCAGCCTTTGTTGGTTAATGGCAAGGTCCACATCAAAATTCAGAAGGTGGACTCTGATAGGGGGCTAATATCCAGAATATACAAAGATCTCAAAAGACTCTTCACTAGCAAAACAAACAACCCAATCAAGAAATGGGCAAATGAACTAAATAGACACTTCACAAAAGAAGAGATACAAAGGGCCAATAGATACATGAAAAGATGTTCTACATCACTGGCCATCAGGGAGATGCAAATCAAAACTACACTGAGATTCTATCTAACCCCAATCAGAGTGGCAAGCATAAAGAAATCAAATAACAACAAATGCTGGTGAGGATGTGGGGAAAGAGGAACTCTTTTACATTGTTGGTGGGAGTGCAAACTAGTTCAGCCAATACGGAGATCTGTGTGGAGATTCCTAAGAAAGCTCGGAATAGATCCACCATATGATCCAGCTATACCACTCCTGGGTATCTTTCCAAAGGGGTTGAATTCAGAGAACTACAGCAACATATGCATACCTATGTTCATAGCAGCACAATTCATAATAGCCAAAGTATGGAACCAACCCAGATCTCCATCAACAGATGAATGGATAGCAAAACTTTGGGAAATACACACAATGGAATTCTATTCAGCCATAAAGAAGAACAAAATTATATCGTTTGCAAGAAGATGGAAAGTCCTGGAGAACATTATGTTAAATGAGATTAGCCAAGCACAGAAGGAGAAGGTACATATGTTTCCTCTAATATGCCCAAACTAGGGAACACAGAGGAAACCAGTGGGACTCCAGATAATGGAAGGGAAATATCAGCAAAGTTTGAATGGAAAGATAGGAGAGGAGGAAGGCTGATATTGATTAATGAGGGTCTATATCTGAATATGTGTAAAATTGTGAATATGACATGGTTACCCTGGACAACCATTGGTGGGAGGGGGAAGGGAAAACGGGGGTGGTGGGGGGAGAAGGCACCAAATATAGTTGAAATGTATACCATTTATGTTCAATAAAAAATTTGTTTTAAAAATTATCCTTTGCAAAAAAAAAATCAGAAGGGGGAAATGGAGAGATTATCCATGGATGAGCCCATACAAATAGACTAAGAGAAGAGCCACTCTGGCTATAAACCACATACAAAGGGGATTAATGGTATAAAATACTGCTCATATTTTCTTAAATTTTCAGTTTCATAGATATATCCAAATGCCAAAAACATGAGTTATCTTAGAGTGAGGGGCCAGGCCCCTTTGCAGGGCACTCTAACAGAGCTGCTTTTCCTCCAGCCTGAAGGTGTCCACGTAAGGAGGCTGAGGACTCTTCTGGAGCATCAGAGACATGCAGGGGGCAAGGTAGAAGAGATTTTCTAAAACAATCCTCCAGAAAGCTTTGTGTATTCCCTTCGAATGTGAGAAGCTAGTGTATGACTCTTGCCAAGGAAAATTCAAACCAGGAGGTTTTGCCTGGAATGTTGGTGTTTTGATAGAAATTGCATTGAATCTGTAGATCACATTTGGCAGAATGGCCATTTTGATGATATTTATTCTGCCTGTTCATGAAAAAGGGAGATCTTTCCATTTTCCAAGGTCGTCTTCAATTTCTTTTTAAATGTTTTATAGTTTTCATTGTAGAGGTCTTTTATGTCTTTGGTTAGGTTTATTTCTAGGTATGTTATTGCTTTTGAAGTTATTGTAAATGTAATTTTTTTATTTCTTTCATTGTGGATTCATTGCTAGCATGTAGAAAAGCAACTGATTTCTTTAGGTTGATTTTGTATCCTGCAATTTTGCTGAATTTGTTAATCATCTCCAGTCATCTTTAGGCTGAGTTCTTTGGGTCTTCTAGATTAGAACAGAGACTGTGAAGCTATTAGTGGAGGGTACAGGCTCAACACTCCACCATATAGGCACAGGCAGTTACCTTCTCAACAGGACCTCTAAAGCACAGGAAATTAAAGCAATGATTAACAAGTGGGATGGCATCAAACTAAAAAGTTTCTGCTCATTAAATGAAACCATCAAGCCAGACATGGTGGTGCACGCTTGTAATCCCAGCATTCGGGAGGCTGAAACCAGAGGATTACTGTTCATACACAGCCTCAGTTACTTAGGCCATCTGCAACTCAGTGAGACCCAGTTTCAAAATAAAGAATAAAAAATAGGGCAGGCGGTGTAGCTCAGAGGCCGAATGCCCCTGGGTTCCATCCACAGACACACACACACACACACACACACACACACACACACAAAAAAAAAAAAAAAAAAAAAATCAAGAACCTAAAGAGAAAGCCTGAAGAATAAGATAAGGTGGTGAGTGTGTGGGGAAAGAGGAACTTTTACTCTGTTGGTGCGAATGCAAACTAGTTTAGCTGCTATGGAGATCAGTGTGGAGATTCTTTAGAAAACTGGGAATGGATCCACCATATGATCCAGCTCTACCACTCCTGGGTATCTTTTTGAAGGGGTTGAAATCAGAGAACTACAGTAACGTATGCATACCCATGTTCATAGCAGCACAATTTGTAATAGCCAAAATATGGAACCAACCTATATATAGATCTCCATCAACAGATGAACGGATTACAAAAATATGGGAAATAGACACAATGGAATTTTACTCAGCTATAAAGAAGATCAAAATCATGTCATTTGCAAGAAGATAAAAAGAGCTGGAGAATATTATGTTAAGTGAGATCAGCCAGGCACAGAAATAGAAGGAACAAATGTTTTCTCTAATATGCCCAAACCTGGAACTATTAGGGATACCAGAGAGACTCCAGATAATGGAGGGGAAACCTCATCAAAGCTAGAACGAAAGAGTAGGAGAGGAAGAAGGCTGAGGTTGATTAACTGGAGGGGCTACATTGGAATATGTGTATAAGTGTGAATATAGCACCATCAACCTGGACACTCATTGTTGGGAGGGGGGAAGGAGAAGTGGGTGGGGCTTGAAATGCATGCCATTTTCAATATGATCCACGTAGAAATAAAAACAAAATTCAAAAAACAAAAATAAACCATGTTTGGCAAATGCTAAAATAAATGATTAAAAGAAGCTATGAGAATTTGTTATAATAGGACAATGTCATGAAGTTATTACAAATGTGAACTTATTCACAATTTATTAAGACAGATAACTTTTGAATAATATAACACCACCACACAAAAATATATTGAGATTCTTATATACCAATCTTGCATTAGAGGTAAAGAATCCAATGATAACTGTGATCTAGTCTCTAACTTCAGAAAAGTGAAGACCTAACAGAAGTGCTAACATGACTATGGAGATTATTCTTATGAATTGTGTATGCACACCCATGTGTTCACACTTATGTGTGTTCATGTGTGTACATTTCCAAATATTAAGTAGATGAGAAGTGTTCAACACTGTTGAGAAAATTCAAGAGAAGAAATTAATAATGAAATTATTGTTAAAGAAATTCAATAAAAGAAATTAATAATGATTTTTGATATAACAAACTCTCTGTTACAACAAAAACTTTTCTTATTCTACACCCAAGGGAGTCTAATACCTTGAGTGGTCCTCAAGAAATCAAGGGGCTGAACTCAGCTTGCTCACTCAGCCAGGCTCAGTGTCAGAACAATGGTTCACTTGTGTGTCACCAGAACTGTTATGACACAAACCCTAGGCAGCCCACTCTTTCCCTATAAAAGAGGCCCTCCTACACATGCTTATTTGTCACAATACTAATTTTCAGTGGGTGAGCTAATAAAAATAGATTTCAATTCTTTTTTGCATTTGGTAATCTCTACTACTAATCCTGCTGTTCTTTCTGTAACTATTTTCTTTAATCTTTAATTAACATTGAAACCGTCACAAATCTCACTTTCATTGATGGCCTAACATCAGAAATATTTTGGCCACAAGCATGATGTCTAGTGTGATCAGCATCCCTCCCCAAATTTTCATTTCACAAGTATAAATAAAATAGGATTTTAACTCAACAAATATTAAGAAGGTTTACAAAAAATGGAGTAAATTTTTTAAAAGATTTGCTGAAGCCATATGCAGTAGTGCATGCCTATGATCTTCAAGTATTTGGGGGGTGGTGGCTGAGACAGAAAAAATTGTATATATGAGGCCAGCTTTAGTATCTTGACAAGACCTTGCTTTAAGGTAAAATAAATTAAAAAATGATGAGTAAGTAAATAAATAAATAAGTAAAAAGGGCTAGAGGTATACCCCAGAGGTAGAATGCCCCTGGGTTAAATCACCAACATTCTTCCCCCAATTTTACTGGAAAGATGACTTTCTGAAGTATATTTGACTTCGTTAAGCAGAAATTCTCCTGGAAATAATTTCCATAAAACATATAACAAATATAATAAATATAGAAAATCAAACCTTGAGAAAATAAAATATTGAAGCTGTGTCTGTTTCTGTCTCTCTCTGTCTCAATTTCTCTCTCTTCCCAAAATTAAATGCAGAATCAATTAGAACCTTGCTGCTTTCACGAAGATGGACATTTTCAAATGTTTGCAGATTTAATTTTGTATACATACACAAAAATAACTGCAAAACAATGGAATATATATGTATATATTCTGAATATATATTCTGTTTGTACAAATCTTAGCTAACCATATCAGAGATACCATATGTTAGTTGTAAGAAAAATTTGCTTTGAGGAGTTTTAGTTAGAATCTTGTAGTTCATATACCATATGTGACAAGACATACTTTCAGAAAAACTTTAAGGCTTTTGGGTCATGGTAATACAACCAAACTGTATTCTCTTAACTGTATCAAAATGTTGAGAGTCCCTACTTCATGGATGTCCAATGCCAATGCAACTGAAATGCATTTTGTTGTGGTCATTCCATAGAGGATATATGAACCCCCTTGTTCAATGCTATAGTCTTCTTGGATATTGAGACTGATGATATCATAGTCACCAAGAGGTAATAAAAAAGTTTATCACTCACATAATGAGGATTTCTGGGGCAATAGAATGAGTTTCCAGGCAGATCCTTGAATGACTTTAGAAAACAGAAAAAAATACTGACTAGGGTTTTAAAAGCTGACAGGAGATGTGAAGAGGTGAGGATTGCTTTGCATGTGCTGGGGCTTGCATGGTTTTAACTTCTAACAAGGAGTGATCGCAGGGAGAGCTTTCTGATCAGCTTGCTGAGATATAAAGCAGAAGGGAAAAGAAGTAGAGGGGCTTGAAAACTACCCAGAGACAAACATTAAAAATGGAATCTGACTCTTCACTGCAATTCATCTCTGATATTTGACTGGTGGCTGAAATATGGAAAGTCTCAGTTAACTGAATTTGAACTTGTTTAAATGAGTCATCACTGTGCTCTATAAAGCCTTTTGCCCATGGCTGGTAATGAAAGAAAATGCTCAAATGAATGTAATTTTCAAGAGCCCAATATCATACAGCTTTGGAAGTAAAACAAGCACTTTAGTGACTATCAATAATGTGCAGCATTCTGAAGGGAGTTGCAATATCTTGGCAGGGCCTTGTATTGTGAATGTAGCTTTGGTCTATGCAGAATGTATGTTACTTTGATTCATTTTTTGTGTATCTGCAAAGCAAGACATCACCAGAGTTCTATACAGCAAGAAAGGCAAGCTTGGAGATGCATTTGTTGATGTTGCTATTGCCAGGCCAGATGGCCAAATCATCAGGAATAACCAGGAAGGTGTACAAGTATCCAGATGGGGCCAATGTTGGCCAAAGTATTCAGTGATAAGATGGTTTCCTAGAGTCAAGCAAACTGTATTGATCTTTGGGTCTTATTATTAATTAAGGACACCCTGGTTAAAGGACTAAAAGCAGTAGCCTTCTGGAGAGCTGTATCAAATGTCATGGTGTTCATAAAGTTTATAAACTCCCTTTCTTTTTCACTGTGTTGTTCTCAAGCTGTGGCCAAGGATTTAGGACAGAAGATCCTACTGTGAAATGATGCCTGCTAATAGTACATTGAGGATGGAGGAGGCACTCTTCTTACAGGTGAAATATGCCAGAGTACCCACATCTGATTCTGTCTCCTAGAAAGAACCTTTTATGGAGATGCTAAGCATGTGGGTTGCTGCTTCCATTATCCAAGGCATAAAGGCAATTGAGTGTGGGGTGTCATAGGCTCTGGGCCTGTGACAGCCCCTGTTTCCAGAATAGTTCAGTATGCAGTAGGTTATGGCTGCTCCAATAGTATGTACTCTGGGACCAACTAGGAAATTTTCTTATAACAGAAGTTCATGGGAATCTTATGACCATGTTGAGTGGCCCAAAGATCCAAGAAGGTTCAAGAGGAGGTATATAAAGCCTCTACAAGGACAGATTTTTTAGGGGCCACTAATGGGAATGTCTGTTATCTTATTAGATAAATTCTTGTGCTATGATCCTAAAATGTGAAGAATGCCTCAATTAGGGTAGGTAAAATTGTAAGTATTATAAAAGGCCAAGGTAAAACTTTTTCCTGAGGAATGCATTCCCTATAAACCTCAGAAAATCCTAAAATAAGTGTTTGTTTTAAAATTGTGAGTGTTGAAAATATTAGTAGCTGGGTTTTTTTTACAGCATTGAGGACAGAGTGGTCTTAAATTTACCAGGTAACTTACCAAAATTTAGCCAAGTCATGGCTATAGTTTGATGAAAATTTTTCATTCCATTTTTGTGAATTCTTTCATGAGTATTTGGATGTCTTCAATGGGCATGTTAAGTGAATCTCCTAGTATATTATACCTGTGTTTCTGAAGAAAGTTGGGTGTGGTTAAGAATTTGCCTATGAATATTGTGTGTAAAGTAATTCTGTTGCACTACTCTATGTCTAGCAAATAAAGGTGTGTTGAGCTCCTCAAAGGTGAGTTTAGTGATGGGTATGGTGGCACACACTTGTAATCCCAGCATTTGGGAGGCTGAGACAGGATAATCCTAGATTTGAAGCCAGCCTCAGATACTAGGTGAGGCCCTCTCAACTAAATGAAACTCTGTTTCCAAATATAATATAAAATAGGCTTGGGAGTGTAGCACAGAGGTAGAAAGCCCCTGGGTTCCACCTCCAGTACCATAAATAAACAAACAAAAATGATGAGGGTAAACTGGTAAGATGGTGTCAGTAGAGGAGAACATAGTAAAATTTCTGGCTGTAGAGTATTTAACAGCTGCTGGGTAGAGTCAGTGATTTCAATATCCATGGTTAAAGGGGCTTTAGGGTAGGACCAGAACATTAAGTTTGGAGTAATGTACCACTAGGTTCCATTTATCCTTTCTAAGTTTAAGAATAGACCAAATTGGACTGCTAAGTAGTGAAGCAGCAGGGATAATCATTCCTTCTCTAAATGGGTCTTATATATAATATAATGGGTTTTAAATCTTGAAGGTCTTTGTCTGTTGTTGTTCCACATTGGCTTGTATTACCTATTTTATTTGGGGAGGAGAAGGTCCATGGAGTCATTTTTTTCTAGCTACCTCTCAGTGGTGAAAATGTAATTCATTTTAATATTTTGTTTCTTGAGTGAAAGTCAATTCTATATCCACAAAGGGATATTTTAAGGAAATGGGCATTATTATCTATGGAGAATTGTGATAAGGCAGGAGTCCCGTGGTTAAAGTGAAGCATGCTTTTTGTCTTCTATATTTCAGTCAGAATTTCTTCAAAGATATAAAAAGTGCCTTGTTTAAATGTAGTGCAAACCCATCTTTATCTATAATTTAAGCTCTAGTAATATCTTGGTCATGATAATTTACCACCTGGTGCATTTCAGCATATATGAAAATTAATTCAGGATTTATGCTGTAGAGCCACAGAAGTCAATCAGTATCCTTTTTTAAACTGCATATATATTTTAGTAAATTTGGCGTTTAAATGAGATTTGATTTTCCCCATATATTTAGTTTTCCTTTCTTGTTTTGTTCATTTAATTTTTTTTATGAACACAATTTATGGAGAAGCCAAATAAGTATTTTTGGAACTAGGAACCTCTATTATGCTAATGAGTGCTTTATTGTGTTTAAGAGCTATGGACTTACATTGAGTTGAATTAATCACTTCTCTGTGCCATAAATGTGTCATAGGTGTGTTTACTATAGCTTTAAGGATCAGAATCTTTGTTAGAAGATTAGGTAATAGCAGGCACAAAGGCATTTTTAGGGTCCAGAAAACCATTTACTTCTAAAGGTACCACTTCAGGGTACCATATGATAAATGATTTTCTTTCACATAAGAAACTATCTAATACACAAATATATTTTTCAGGTATGTATTTCCCCTGGCTGCTATATAGTTAACTATACTCTGGTTGAAACAAACAAACAAGATAAGAGTTGTTCCACTCACCTGTATTTCCAGATCTAAAGATCACTCTGCCAACAGGTCAGTCACAAATCATACTGCCATTGAGCCATGGATAGGATTCAGTCTGGAATATACAGAAAGGTCTAGACCAATACACACCATCCATTTTTTATATTTTTGTTGGTTTACTGTAATTATATATCTTAGTTGGGCCAAGATGATAGAGGCATACATGTGTACATCACACCACCAGCCATTTAAAAGAGGGCTTCCATCCTATATTCTCATTCATAAATGCCAACTATTGAAATTTGCCATTTAGATTAGTTAAATATCAGAAGGACTCATCAATTCAGTACACCAACAGATGAAGGGATTACAAAACTGTGGATTATGTACACAATGGAATTTTACTCAGCCATAAAAACACACAATTGCAGCATTTACAGAAAAATGGATGGAGCTGGAGGACATTATGCTAACCAAGATTAGTCAGTTGGTAAAAGTTAGAAAGTGGATGCTTTCCCTAATATGTGAACGCTAAGGTGAAAGGGATCATAGGAGGAATTCCAGATTTAAAAAAAAAGAGATCCTATAGAGGAGCAAATAAGGCAACCTAACTGTGGGGATGGGAGGGGGAAGAAGGAAACTCTTTAAAGCACATGATGTACTAATTCATATTGTAGTCAATCACTAAGCCAACCATGGGAGAGAGGGATGGGGAGGGAAGGAGGTGGGGACTGGGTGGGGGCTGGCTGGGTGATGTGTGCCTTTATGTTTACACAAGTTTTTTACCCCATTATGATGTATAAATACAATGCACCAATAAAAAAAAATTTTAAAAGATGTAGTACAAAGCAGCAGAATCCAAATCACAAGCTTGTAGGGAGCAGCAAATGTAGTTGATAAGACAAGAGTAGAAAGGTCCCCAGTGGCAATGGCCGTCATCTAGACACATGGCCTGCTACATCAAATGTTGTGGTCGGTCACAGTGGAGAGTGGAATTTTCACCTTAAATTCAGTTGAAATATCAAGACAGAGGATATCATGCAACATATCAAGAGGGTTTAAAAGACTGATTACTTATGCAGTTAGGCTTTCTGGGGAGAACATTATAAACTCCCCACAGTTGCAAAAATGGCTTAAGAGAATGAACCAAGAGTAGCTTATACACTTTTATAGCAATTAGGTGATGGAAGTGGGGTGAAGACTTCCCCCACTCAGGCTGTCAGGATGGAGTTGATATGGTTTGCATTTTCACTCTGCCAGAAAAGAGAGTACCTGAACTTGCTTATCAGCTCGCTCCTATGTAGAGCAGAAGGCAAAAGGGAAATAATAGGGCTTGAGTGATAAAGACATTAAAACCAGAGTCGAGTCATATTCTATAACGTACTGTAACTCTTAGAGTATGTTACACTGTGTGTGTGTGTGTGTGTGTGTGTGTGTGTGTGTGAGAGAGAGAGAGAGAGAGAGAGAGAGAGAGAGAGAGAAAGAGAGAGAGAGTGAGAGAGAGAGAAAACAAGAAAGAGAGATTAGAAGAAAACATGTGGTTTGCAATATCACTACATTTCTATCTGTAAACAGCCAGGAGGCAAGAATAGTATAGAAATAAATTTAAGGACCAGACAGACCCGAATTCTCACCTTTCAAATGCTATTATATATGTTCTGCCCTTGGGAAAATGTATTTCAACTGTCTAATTTCTTCCAATACACAAAATAGAAATTTCAAAACCATTGAAGGAAAAGTGCCAATTTTCATTTCCAGTGAAGGAAAAGTGCCAGTGTGTGAAAGTGTGTGAATTAGGTGGCATGTTTCTTGGCACATGGCAGTGATTACTAATAGTAGTTTCACCTCTTCTCCTTCAGTCATTCAGTAACTCCTGTTGACTTCTAAATGGAAACCATGGCAGTAGCAAAGTTTTTCTGAAGAGCCAATTCCCAATTATTCACAAATGAGTGGTGCTCTTGGGGGATAACATGGTGCTGCAGGAGTTTCCGGGCTCCCATACTTGAAGCTGGTTAAATATCTTCATCCTGGGGTAAGGTCTGAGTCACACCAGCTAATTTAATCACACATTAAATTAAATTATAAAAGGTTATTTTTTCTATTATACACTTTAAACCATAAAAAGTATACTTGAAACTTTCTATTTAATTCTTACAAATCAATTATCTTTTTCAGCTATGGATTTCAGAATGTTTACCATATGCACTTTGATTACTTTATTGTTATTTTTTAGCAAATGTGTATTATGCAGATTATAGTAGATCAGAGTGACACAGTAGGCCTGATGACATGGTGAGAAAGATAAAAAGATTCCAAAATAAGGACATGCAGCACAGAATAACATCCTGCAGATTATCCATTATGCACTGCCATATCTTATACTGTCACTTGGTTTGTCGAAGGCAACCAGCCCATAATGCCAAACTCCTTACTTTCTGGTTTCTTCACTTCAAAAGAATCATGTTTAGCACTGTAGCTGATGCCATAACCTTATCCCTTCAATCTTACAGTGTCACTGAACACCGGCTGATCTCAATTCCAGTGTCTGCTTCTCTGTTTGATGGAATTCCCCAAATCTGAAAATCACTCTGCTCACCTGGAAGGCATCTTGGAATGTCAAGGATTTAGGATTCATCAACTGCTTTCAACTAATAACTTACAGGAACTGATATCTGAGTGTCCCCATCTTTCTCTTTTCTTAGGTAAAATAACATGCTTTACATAAAGATCCAGAGTTTTTCCAATGGAATTAAACTTTTCACTCACAGTAATTGCCAACTTCAGTATCTTACTCTCTGTTGACTGTTTTCATCTTTGACTTATTTCTCTATCCACATAACATGGTTTCTTACTAATACCAAGTGAGCTGCTTATATTCACATACTTAACTCAGAGTCTGTTTGTGATGAAAGACAAACACCAAAAATTATGCTTATTTTTCCAAGGGGTTAGAGAAGTATCAGGTGTCATATATCATTAGTTTTTCTGTCAAGAGCTATGAAAAGTCTTGGATTTTTTACTTGTCTATCTGATAATAAGTTAGCCCACTGTATCTTTCATGCTTATTAGAAAAGAAAAAAAAAATGAATCCTGGGATAAAGACAAAGACTGACGAGGGTCCTGCCCGTCAGTGGCGGAGCTGATCAGGAAGGTTGAGTGCCGAAGGCTCGAACACACACACACACACACACACACACACACACAAGCCGCGAGTCAAGTCTAGTAAGATCTCATTTATTCCTCTTTAAGCAACATATATATATATATATATATATATATATATATATATATATATATATATATATATCACAAAACCACGAGGGGAATTCCCATGGGGAAATAGCCTAGCCTATCAGGATAAAGATCACTAGCACGTAGTTCACAGCCAATCCCAGGCCAGTACATGAGCCATTCATGTGTGTGGAAGCTCCTTTAAAGGTAAAAAGGAAAAAACTGCTTAGTCTCCCTACCCATAACGAATGGAGAAACCACACCTTCAGAGCTTCCTTCATGGCACAATCTTAGCCCCTTTTCTGCTGAATCATTATACTGCAGAAGTTCTTAAACTTTACCTAAAGCTTTGCCTTAGCCTACAGGCCGCTCAGGCGAGGGAGGCTGCATCTCTTTAGGCGCTGTATGCACACACCCCAATAAAAGACCTTTACTACTCATTGCACAGTAGGCAAAACCATTTTCATGCTTGCATCAGCTCTGAGCTCCACCAGGGTCTTAGGAGGGTGATGTGGAGGGACCCAAGTAAGTGATGGTTGAGCATTGACTTTATGTGATGTTTGAGGAATTTTTCTGTCTATATACGAACAGGAAAGCAAGTCTGCTTTTAGTCATTATTCTACTACCAATATGATGCTACAAAATTTCTAGGTAGAAAATGATGAGATTTTTATATTTTTGCAGTACATGGAGTGCACCCAATTGGCCAAAGGCAAATTGTCCCTTCTAAAAGTATCCTTATTTTGTTCATATTTTTTTTATTAGCTTAATGGCCAGTAAAGTGTTAGAGAAACAATCTAAATTAAGCCTTGGAGCATCGTTATACTAATAATTTTTTGAGATGTTGGGGATTGAACTCAGGGGCTTTCTACCCCCTGTCCTATTTTATATTCTTTATTTTGATACAGTGTCTCACTAACTTGCAAAGATCCTCACTAAGCAGCTGAGGCTGGCTGTGAAACTGTGATCCTCCTGTCTCAGCCTCCCAAGTACTGGGATTACAAGTGTGCACCATCAAGCTTGGCTTGTTTTTACTCATTCTAACACAGAGCATGCCTTTGTTTTAGGGCCTCCCTCACACATACCATTAACTCCTTGCTATGTTTTCCCTAACTTGAAGATACCAGTGATCCACAATAGATAATAAGTGTAGCAATCCCAAGCAAATAAAATCAGAAAATGGATAATGGAATCATATTAGAAGCAGCAATCAGATTTTTGGAAGTTTTCTTCATTTTCACCAGAAAGTGATACATACACTGTCATGACAAAATGATAAGTTATCAAGTGATAGAGAACATGAAATACAAATAGAGAAGTACACAGATACGGTGTACAAAGATGCAGAAACATTATGGTGTCGTCAATGGAGGTTAGCAGGGCAGTATAAGCATAAAGGAAGAAAAGAAGTGATTAAAGTGAGATTGCAACCCAGTAGCCACCAGGCAACAAGAAGCCTGGATCAGTGAATGTCCATTTAACAAATGTTAAATACATTTTTTTTTTACTGATCACTCTTTTTTTTATTAGGCAAGGAGCAAATTATCTTATAATTAATTTATTGTTGTGAAAATAATTCTAAATTATTTCCATGGGACATGTAAGATAATTTTCACAAAAAAATTATTTTCATATGGATATTGCTACCTTAGCTACTTTATTTATTATTTTTAATATACTACTTAATTTAACTTTTTATTGGTGCATTGTATTTATACATCAAAATGGGGTAAAAAACTTGTGTAGGCATAAATGTGCACATCACCCAGCCAGCCCCCACCAAGTCCCCACCTCACACCCTCCCCATCCCTCCCTCCCATGCTTGGTTTAGTGGTTGACTTCGATATGTTAAATAAAATTTTACTATATACTTTTTCAATAATTTGAACTACTCTTCTAGGCTCTCTGTGTGATATGCTTACCTTCCCTATACCCTCCCAAGATGTCAGTCACACTCGGAAGCAGAATCTCCTGCCCTGTGTCCCTGTGATCACAGATATTCCATAAAGGTTCCTGTTAAAATACTCATATCTATTATCAGAGCTGAACAAGAAAACACAGCTTTAAAACAGTCTTATTTCTATTTCAGAAGTAGAGTTTAAGTGCTTATGAAGATACTATGGGAATGTAGTGTATAGAAGCCAACCTATAAGGTTCAGAAATCAAACTCTCAAGACCCCAGTCCCTCAGGCAAGCCTTCTTAGCTATGTGTCCTTGAGCAAGTTACAGAAAATCTCTCAGATTCTGTTTCTATCTAAACAATGATTTTCTACTCCTCGTTCATGATGTTCTTATGAATACATAAACTATTTTATTTAAAATGAGTAGTGGAGAACTTGGTACACATTAATTGACAAATACATAGTTATCTCCTGCCATTTTATTCTATTTTCACAGTTGAAAGATAGCAGTATTTGATAGGAGAGTACATATAAAACAAAAACATTGTGTTTATTTGGCCACTATTAAAGTATTTGCAAGTTTTTCAGAATGTGAGATAACAATAATGTTTATAAACGGTAATGCATTTATCAAAACTAAACTCTCCACCACAAAAAGTCTGACTATGCTAAATAGTGCTAATTTTTAAAGTTTCAAAAGATTGATTTATGGCTTATTTGAAAGAAAATCCCCATACATTTCTCAGCAGGAAAATATGTATTATCTACACACAAATTGTTTCCACATGCCATGGTGCATGGCAAGAGTTAATGTAGTTTCAAAACACTACTAAGTGGACTACTAAAGTTTAAATTGAAGGAAAAATAGCCACAGAGTGTAATGGTTAAAAAATATCAAACACAGAACACGTGGTTCAATACCTGATGTTTTTCCAATATACTTTTGTTTTAATTGGAAATGTAGAAGGATAAGTATAAGTAACCTTGTACCACAAGCATCGGTAACACTTCTCTTGGCTGAATCCCAACCCAGAAGCCACAAAATATGCCCTATTGGATAAATGTAGGGCTTCCCCAATTGCATGCACTTTGACAGAAGTCACAAACAGTGTGTGTGCCAACAATTACATAACTTGCTTTGTAGCTCTAGCAATCTTGCTTCTTCCTCTCTGGAGCCCACTGGGTCATTGCTTATTTATCTTGTTTCCTGCTGGCCTGTTCACATTGCCCAGTCCTTTAAGCCCTTGTAACCAAGCTTTTTACCACACAGCTCACTCCAGAGAAATTGGCTTTGAAACTGCACATTACAACAGATTCCCTTTTGCTATTCACCTCTGATGTGACTCTGCCTCCACTAAGATGGTTTCTGAATCCTCGTTCTACATTTCCTCTTTCTCTTCATTTGCTATTAATGTGCCATAATTCTTGGGCAGATGATAAAGAATATCTTCTAATTCAATCTGCTCATTTTACAGATGGCGAAATAATTTCACTTGAGGTACTTTCAGATTCAAATACTTCTCATGTATTTTCCAGAAAAATGTATAAATTACTTTGAATAAGAGTGTAAATTGTGAAAGATTTCACAAGTGGCTAGTCTATCTTTTTGTATTATATTGATCCCTTATATCTCTTCAGAGTATAAAAGTTCTGTATTGTCATTTGAAAGGAAACACATTGTTAGTGGATCACAAAAGAAAATGGATGGCTGTCTTTTAATATATACTCACAGGACCCAAGGTTTAAAAATGTATTTTAATTCTTTATGAGAAGTCATTAATTAAAATCATATGTCATAGCCGGGCGTGGTGGAGCACACTTGTAATCCCCGCATTTGGGAGGCAGAGACAGAAGGATCGTGCAGGTTCAAAGCCACCCTCGCTGGCTTAAGAGACCCTGTTTCCAAATAAAAAATATAAAATAGGTGTCTGGGAGTGTAGCCCAGAGATAGAAAGGTTTCCAGGAACCCCAGCACCACCAAAAAAAAAAAAAAAAAAAGACAAATCATATGTCATCAATATGAATTCATTTTGGAATTTATTTTCTTTTTCTTGGTTTCTCTGTAATTTATCACATTTTTATATATACAATGCTTCACAGCATATGAAACATATTACATCATATTCTACTGACAATAAATAATGTTAGATAAGTAAATATATGAGTTTACTGTATAAATAAATAAGCCTGGCTTATTCCTAGCTGGGTGGATTAGACTATTGAAAGAAAAGTAAATAATTGTGAGAATACCTTGGACACTAATAAGAAATTAAATGTTAATATATTTGAAATCACCAAATTCTTTAATTTTATCTCCCTCAAAAACTAAGTATTTCAAAATACTTACAGATCATAAAATTATCTAAGATACTGTCTCATGGTGTACATTCACTGGGTATTCCAGAATCAAGGCTTCAGGAATTTTAGAAGCTAAACTGTTGCAATAGAGTCCACTTCACAGTAAATTATTCTCTACCTATTTAAAACCGTTGCAAGGTTTCAGTGTCTATATTTGTCTTTGAAGATAGTTTGGAAAAATGATGATGAAAGTTACTTTGAACTGTAACCATTTTGTTGTCTGAATAACTAAACAAATAAAAATGAAGTGAGTAGTTGATAATTTTGTTAGACAGCTTTCAAGATATCTCAATCTTCATGAGAAAAGTATCTTTCAATGTTCACTCTTTACAAAGAAGATTTAAAACAGAAAAGACCAATGTATGCCTCACTTTTCCCTCAAGCCAATCTCCTGGACCTCATTTGAAAACCATGACTTAAGATTATACTGAGGAAAATTACAAAGGAATCCATTAACTCGTTTGATGGCATATGTCCACTTTAAACAATGAAGAACTTTCTATCTAAACTCACTATTTTGTCACAGATAACCATACTTTAATCCTCTCTCTTTATCTAGTATATAGCAACATCCTCCCATACTTTGAAAGAACATCAGCTAAATACTCCATCAGCATTTTCTTTTTGCCTCCATATTATTTATTTCATGTTATTACAAGGATTCATGTAGAAACATATTTTCTGCTTTAAAATGTCAAATTTTACTACTTAAAGTATAGATGCAACTGCACCTTCATTAACCACTGGCTGTGAATATAAGGGCACATGTGATGGCTCCTCTCTAGGAAAGATGCAGAGGTTCTCCCAATACCTCCACCCTGTAGCACATGGTCTCCAAAACCTCATCCAATGAAGCTATTCTGTTGAACAAACCACATTTAAACCTTAGTTAAAACAGGGCATTACTTTGATGCTTTTCAACCAAGTGTTGCTTTGTTTTAATGTTTGTTCCCACCATTGTTAGCAAACTTTACTCACAGTAAGGTATGATATATCATAGATTCCCAAACTTACCTGTTTACTGACCCCTTTTCAGAAAAAAAAAATTACTCACCTGGGCCCTTCCACTGTCCCCTTATTTTTA